>NW_020956228.1:0-198197 GCF_003031625.1 Empidonax traillii
TTTTTGAAAGTCTGTATTCTGCTTTAGCTTACTATAATCTACTATTCTAATTATATCAGTTAATTCACCTGGAACACCATGAAAACCCTGAAAGAAAGTTCACATCAACAAAAGATTTACCCCAGATGATGACCTGAAAATCATTGCTTTAAAGTGCTGCATTTTACTTTTATCTATAAATTTATCAAAGCACAAGACAAAACCTGGTAGTATCCAGCTAGTGCAAGGACCGGTTCTCCTACCTGGAAATGGTGATTTCTCTGGTAACTATTATCATGCACCCTTTAGCAATGACACCAGAAATCAGAAATATAGGAAAAATTGTTTTCTTTTTCCATTTTCAAGTCCACAAGCTTTTTTTTTTTTTTATAACAAAAATTAAACTTGTGTATAGCACTACAGTAGACAAAATAAATAGCATTGATTTTCAAGCAGGCCTTTGTTTAAAGGAGGATAATGTTTAATTTGAAACTCAGGATTCAAAGGACAATATTGATTTAGAAAGGATCATCCTGCATGAAATGTTTGCTCTCCAGTTCCAGTAGCTTAAGCAATACCAATGAAGGAAATTATTTCTTCACACTCCAGTCGATGAGGCACAAATTTATTTCTTACTAAGTCATTATTTCTAATAGAGTTGATGGTAACATTTTTGTTTGTGCCAAGGTTTGATCTTTTTACAAAACTCTGTAATATATATCCTGGAATAAATAGAAGTTGGTAGAGATTAACAGAGATTTGAGGGAGTACAAAACTGTTTGCAATTCCTTAGGTTTTCATTAAGCGTGGTTTCTTTCCTTGTTAAATGAAATCCTTCTTTGCTTATATTAGAAAAACCTTCCCTGAGAGGACAATGTAGCTCAGATTTCCAAGAGGGGATTTCTGCAGTGACAGTCCATTAGTGTCTGCTGCAGCAATTTTAATTGCAGGAAGGAAAGCACAGCCTTGTGAGAGCTGCTGAGCTGCCTTCTTCATTTTAATACAGCACTTGTAGAACTAAGCATTTTCCAGGATTTTGACAAAATGGAGCTCGCCTGACACGTGTCTCTGGATGTGAGCTCACGGTGTGCTGAAATATCTGATATTCTGAGCTCACCTGGAAAAGGAGCAGTAAGATACAGGATCTACCCCAGCACAGCTTTGAGTATCTGGCTGTTTCTACCATCCTCCAGGAGGCAGCAGCAGTATTTAGAAACTGTAATTTGTTAATAAATAAAATAATTAAAGTAATTAGAAATAAAACACCTGAAGACTTAAGCCTTGGTCTAAATCAGCCACCGGTGCAGAACCTCCTGTGCTTTGAAGGTGTGTTTGGATTACCCAGCTCGCTTTGTTCCCTTTCACCACCTGCAGAAGGGCATCCCCACGAGGGCGAACTGAACTGCCTTCTTCACCTTTCAGACAAATGTCTTTATCAGTTCAGAAAATAAATCCTGTTTTTAGCTCTCTGCCTTAGTCCTAATGACTTTGGGAACTGTTGTCTCTGCAATACCTCTCCCCTTTAAGAATTCAGACAGCAGAACTGGAAGTGATACCCCTGGCATTACAGTCCCTAAGTTTCTGCAAATGTAATGGTTATGGTCAAAGAAAACAGAAATTCATGTCCACGCTTTAAATCATCATACTTATTCAGCTTGTAGACTTCCAGAGGTCAGAACAGTGGGAAAACTGTCTCAGAAGTAGCTTTGGGAAAGACCATAGAAGGCAATTTGCATGCCATACACATATAAAGCCTGTAAGAACGGGACTGAATTTAGACACACTCTTATTTTTTAAGTTGCTTTGATAGATACTTTAAAATTGAACACACTCAACCATCTGTTAGCTAAAGACAAATAATGTATCTTAGATGCCTGCTCCTGTCCCTTCTCTCTCAGCACAAGCTGCTAGATGGAGTTGAGGAAGTCAGGCCAGCATCTGGAGAGACACCAAGGGTTAACTGAGCTGAGAATGTACCTAAAATCTGTTTAAGCTCTGTTTTAACTCAAACCAGAAATCTGATGGACTTATTTATACTCCAACACCTGAACTCCAAGCCACATTGGCAATGGTGTGTTTATTTCAGGTCTGAGAAGCCAAAAATCCTAAATCACAAAGGCATGTTTTATGATGTATCAGCTGAGTGTTTGCAATCAGTAGAGCACTGTACAGAAACACAACACACAGACCTGTCCACAGGAGGATTCAGCAAGGTCACACATCAGTGTGAATATGGGAATTAATGAACATGAGGACTAAGCTCTTCACACCACATCCAGAAAGAGAAAGACTTCAGAAGACAAAAGGGTTAAGGGGATATGATGGAAAATAAATATGTTGATATTGGAATGCACAGCACTTAATACGTTTTTCCTTTTAACAGTCTGAAGACTGAAAGCCCAAAGCAGAGACTGAATTGATTTACATTATATTAGATTCTGGTTTCCTGGACTTAAAAATAAGAGATGTTTGGATTCAATTATTTCTTTAAAGTATGCACACACCCACTCAATAGATTCCACATTTGCATCCACAGAAAGAGAATTACTTATCCGCTTTCATGAAAAAATACTGCTTAAAATTGATAAGCAATAGGACGATGAGAAAGAAAAGCTCAGATGTCGACATTCCAAATAGGATCCGGAGCATTCCTGCCTGCCCAGCCTGTGCCACACAGGGATGTGCAATTGCACTTTGAGGAACCTTTCTCTGAGCTACCCATCAATAAGGGTATCCTGTCACCTGCTCTTCCATCTCTGCTCCTCTGGGTCACCAGACATCCAAGTGGAAACCTGGCTGGACCATGGCTGTGCTGTCCCTTCACTTCTCTGTCTGCAGTGGACCATCATGAAAGTCACCTACCATTTGGATTTCAGGGTCCATAATCTCACTTCTCAATAGAAAGATGCAGAGAGATTTTCATTCTTCAAAACATTACTCAGAGGCCTCAACTTATTATTTTTTTTTTTTTGTATTCACAGAGAACATTAAAGCCTACTATTAACACTTGAGGGAACATTTAGAGAACAGTTAAGCCTACCTACACAGTTTGATTGAAACAGTCAACCTCCACACTCCTGTTGAGATTTTTTTTTTCTTTTTATTTCACCCTGAGAAGAGAAAATCCTGGGCAAGTCATGATGATCAAGTGTTTTCTTAAATGCAAGAGAGGATTTTTACACCTTTTTGTTGATGAAAAATGCAGATCCTCCTAATTGGGCTGAAAACCAAAGCAGGTTGATCATTAAGTGCTTTATGCCAACTTGGACTATTTGGTTATAACATGACTGAATCTGAGAAGGGACACCAGCTCCTGAACCATATGCATTGTTTCTAGAATAAGCATTTGTGATGCTTATTTAAGTGGAATAAGAAATATTTATGCCTGTGTGTTCCCAGCAGCTTGTAAGGCTTCATGCATGAAGAAATGCTGCTCTCAAGGGACTGCAGCACAATGGTGCCTGTTTATTTAAGTATTGGAAATGGCTAAGTTTGAAACAGAAGAGAATAAAAAGCACGAGGGAGGAAGGTCAATAGCCAAGCTACCCAGTAGGAATGTTAAAGCTGAATTTTAATATATCTGATGAATTAGCAGTGCTTCCAAACTGTGTGAAATCCAATTAGCCTCTGGAAGAAAGGTCAGTTTGTTATCCCCATTCCCTATACATATGGAGGGAGTATGAAGCAGATATTCAGGCTGCTGATTCTTTTTATCTAGAAGAAAGGCTTGTTTTTGCATTCATGAGGGTGTTAGGCTGAGGATAAATGTGCTGTGTGAGGACAAATGTGCTATGTGTTTGGGGGCATAAATAGCTCCAAAATAGGTAGCACTTAACTGAATCCCAATCATCCCTCCTCATCACTCTTGAGAGGAAACAGTAGTTCTGGACTACCAGAGAGCATCAGGGACTTTGGAAGTAGCATGACTATGTGGCCAAGGTCAAGCAACACCACTTGAAACAGGAGTCTTGAAAGTAAGGACACAGGGAGCCTATCAACCTGCTCAAGGTGAGGCTGAAGAGCCAATGGGCTGGAATTTCCCGTTGATGGCATTTCCAGCGACAAGCTTCTAAAACCCATAGCTGTTGCTGATCCTGTTGTGCATATCTTCACTAAAGAGAAAGGCTGTTTTTCAGCTTTGTGAGAGTCTACCTTCAACAAAGTATTGACAGTGATGGAGAGACATTGGGAAATAGACCCTCACCCTGATTAAAACATAAACACAACACACTGTACCAGGAATGAGTGGTTTGGTGTGTGCCTGCAAGCAGTATCATCTGCCTTCAGGGAGCACTGAAAGAACATTACCATTACCTGGCCAACAGGTACAGGAGGCTGAAAAGTTACACCAAGCATGTGATGTTTGTAAGTGTGCCCTGAGGGGCTGGAGGAGGCAAGTGGCCACATCCTGAGTTTGTCTCACACCTGGTCCCTGTTTCCCCCAAAGGAAACCTTATCTCTTCACCCTACACCACAGCACCTACCTGGTGCATGAGGAGGTCAGAGCCAGCAGCCCCTCAGCCTGCTGACCTTCAGCTGGGAGAAGTGGCGGGGAAGGGAGGAAGCAAAACTGTAGCTGTGATAACTGTTCCCATCCCCACACTCAGTGTGCGTTGTCTCCTCTAAAGTCTTAGACAACACCTCTGCTTTCCTTACCCACTAGAACAGTGCCCTGGGAGACACTTCCCCCCTCAACATCTTACAAGTGTTCCTGGCTCTGTCTCCTTCTTTTATCAGCCAGCATTACATAAAAATACTTCCTCCAGTTAATTATTTCACAGTCCTATGTATCAAGAACTTAATTCTCAGCCCAAGTGTTTCAGAGGACAGTACATTGGCCAGCTACCAGAGAAGGATCCCTTTGTACTTTCACCCACCTGGATATAGTTAGGGACTTCAACCCAGTACAGCGGTGGCCAAAGATGAACCCTCACTCAGGGACAAACCTGATTTATTCCTGCATTTCCATTTTCCAGGGATGAGTCCACTGTCTTGCAACCCACCCATTCAGCCTCACTCCTGCCCAGCGTGTAGTCCTGGAAGCAGAGGGCAGAATGACTGCACGGTGCTTTCCAGCAGAACAAAGTTCGGGCAAAATTAAGATTACACAGCTACATGAAATAGCAGGATTTGCTCCTACAGCCTCTGTGTAAAGAGCCTTCAATAGTGACCCAGAACGACAAGGGAAATTACATTAAATATGAACAGATTTCGTTTCCCTGTGACACGTGGATGTGTTTTACTCACTGAGGCAGCCTCCCTCTGAGAAATGCAGTTATTCGAGGTTGTCCCGGGTGTCCTGCTGACATCAGTAACATCCTCCCAAAATAAGTGCCGGGGAAAAATCCGTGTCAGACTTGCTGTTATTATTAGTGCATCAGGAGTGCTTGAGGACACTTCAATTCAACTCAGACATCACCTCTGGCTTTGAAGGCAGCATGTTTTGAACTGGCTCTGTCTCTCCCAGCACAGCAGCACACTGACACATTTCACTGCGGATAACCTTGTCTTCCTCGGTGTTTGTGGTAGACAGCGTATGTTAATTAGGACTAAGTCACAAAACAAATTTAAATCTCACTTTGAAAGCCACAGTGGCCTGGCCTTGTTTGTCCTACATAACCTTCTTTCCAAGAGTGGGAAATGAAAAATTTAAAAAAGCAAAAAGCCCAAGCACAATAAACCAAGAAAGTAACAGCAAAAAATGTTTTCCTTCTTCCCTTATTTGGTACTTGGCAACAAGGTGTTTAAACTCCTCTGACCCATCCTGGTCTCCCCAGCCCAGGAAAGACATTGGTGTGTGGGCTGCAGGTCCCGATCCTTCAGGTGAGGAGCTGGGGCACACCAGGACAGGTTGAGGGAACTGCCACTGGTCATAAGGGTGGGCAGGCCCTGGCACAGGTTGCCCACAGAAGCTGTGGCTGCCCCATCCCTGCAAGTGTCCAAGGCCAGTTGGACGAGGCTTGGAGGAATCTGGGCTAGTGGAAGGTGTCCCTGCCCATGGCAGGGGGTGGCACTGGATGGGCTTTAAGGTCCCTTCCAACCCAAACCATTCTGGGATTCTATGGCAATTTATTAGCAGAGCTTTTACCTAGGGAAGATGCACTCTTAGTCTGTTGTAATTAACCTTTTCTGACAACTCAGCTTACACATATTTGTATCTCAGCCTGCACTGGTTTTATTCAGTGTCAAGGTCTCCAAATACAAAGCCTTTCAAACATCTCTGCTATTTTCATCATAATTAAAGGTACTTTTTGGATATGTCAGTGAGCTCATAATTTGTACAGGCGCCCCTCTCTTTGCACAACATCTGCAAAATTCTACACACTTTCTCATTGAAGGAGATGTCGAAGAGTTGACGTTTTTACTTCATGCTATCAACTCTAATGGAAAAAAGACACAAGGATAAAGTATTCAACCTCCAAGTAACACTTCCTAATACACATCTCCAAACCTGGCAAGGGACAAACTGTCCCATCCTCCAAAAGTGTAACCTCATATGCAGCCAACGGATCCAAGTCAGCCTCCCTCTTGAACTACATGAGAAGGTGCAACTGGTTCTGTATCTAATTACACTGGATTTGCATTTCCTCTTGCTCACAGCATCAGTGCTGTTGCTCAATTCCTTAAATATTCTGTAAAGGCTCCTAGAGGCATTTTGACTCGTTAAATTTCAGTGTTTGCCGGGATCGTTATTACACTGTTCATTCTGGAGATTAATGGGAATTAAAAATGGTGGCCTTTAAAAATTAAATTGTAACAGATGCTACATTAAATCTAAAGGAAAATAACAATTGCCATCAAGCTGTTCTTTCAGGGACCTAAAATTTCTTCCTTAATTATAATTCTGAACCTGTTCTTTGTGCTTTGTGAGATTTCCTGAATTTACAGCTAATGCATATCCCCTCCCTATCAGAACAGTTTTGTTTGCACCCTAATTTCTGTTAATCTTTGAATAAAGCTATTAATTTTTTTTTTCTCATTAGCAGGTCTTTTCAATTCAGCTGACAGCGAACAGAGTAATGACAAATTCAGCATTATGTCCTGAGCTAAACCATATTAGGGTAGAAATTAACAATGTTAAGCAGCCTGGGAGATAAAAATACTTTGTGCAGCACATGCAGCAAGGCTGGTGAAATGGACGTCCCAAAGCCTTCCACATGAAAATGCCTCTTTTTTTCCTTTTTTTGAAATATATTTCATCCTTTCCACATCTACAGGACCAGTGACAGGTTCTAGCTTAGTATGCAGTAATGTTAATGGAATAACTGATGCAGGAATAGCGAAATAGATGATGTGTAAAATGGCAGGCAGCATAATTGTCTAGAGTGAGTTCAAGTATTTCTGCAGTGAAAAATTGTCCTGTTTTATAATCCTATCACGTCTCCTTGCTGCTGTGTAGCAAGCAAATTTCATTTAGAGATGATCCCAAGATGCAGTTGATTTACTAGTGGGATTCTGAAAGGCAGGAGGTTAAAACCTTCTCACCCCAACTAAACAGCACCTGGGAGAGGCATTACAGGGTTCACACTGGTTTGGGGAGTAACCATTCAAATTGCATCATTACAATAAACATAGAGCACATCAGGGTGAATCTGTGCCACTGAGCAGTGGCAGAGGAGTACCTGATTAGAGGAAAAAATATTACTTTTTAATATTTTACCTTTCTTTTTGAAATATAAAATATTATGGGGAGGAAGAAGGGGAGTGCAAAGAAGACGAGTTTCAAAAATTATAATGCAATTAATTTCTGCTCCTGTGAAACATGCAAGGACCGTTACATTTGCATGGCATTTCTCATCAAATCAGTTGTAGACTACTGAAGCAATTAGAAACTAATTGCTATGAGATTGCCCCAAGAGATATATGATAGAAACAGGAGGTGGCCAGAGGCTTACAAGCAGAACTCTATCTGTTTCTTTCCCAATCTCTAAGAAACAGCAAATTCCACTCCTGGAATGGTGCAGAGGTGACCGTGTGAGCTCACAGATCAGCCTGCTGCAGATGGTTGCACACACTGACATTCCCTTTGTGCAGTCTCCAGGATAATTGGGTACTGCTTTGCTTATTTGAATCCCAGAAATAATGCATCTGGATCTTTTCCTCTTTTCTCTATTGCTGCACGAATTCATCAGCTCTTCACCTATCCCTTACTCTCTGTCTCTTCCCCAGCCCTCACCCCCTAGAGACTGACTGTCATTTGCGTGATAAATGGGTCCTTTCTGCTGGTGTGAAGGACACCAGCTTGGCATCTCCCATGCAGGGCTTCTCTTTGCTGCCATGGGCATGGAGAGGAACTGGGCTGAGCTGTTCATTCTCAGTGGCACTGCGGTGTGAGGCAATAATAAGCACAGGCAGCACTTGGCTTCACCTTTGCAGGGGTAGATGCTTGTAGATTCTTTCCTCCCCTGACCCTTCCTGCTTATCCTCACCTCTGTAGAAAAAGAAGTATTTCTTATTCCTTGCAGATTTTGAGTCAACTTCTGATCTCACTTATTCACAACTCTGGGCCAAAGCATTCTGAGTCTGCTTCGTAACCATGGAGCTCAGTACATTTGCAACTACAGTTAAAACACAGGGATGTTAAATACCCCCTGTTAGGTTCAGAAAAGCTGATACCATAATATCCATTAAAAGATGTAGGTGTTTTTTATGGTTGGTTTCTTGCTGTGGCTTTTGTTTGTTTGTTTTGAGACTTTTTTTTTAATTTTGTTGTGGATGCCCAGACAGAAACAAGGTTTGCTGTCTGTTCATGGTGGAAATGCTGCTCATACATATGTAGACAAACTCATCTGTAGACATTGCATAAAGAACTGAACATACAGTTACGAAAAGAAATGTAAACAAAGGGGCCAAATCCATACTGACACACAAGCCTCTTGATGTAAATCTACTGAAGCCAAAAGAATTACACAAAGCATCAATCGGACTTTGCTCCTTGATTATACTGACAGCACTTCTAAAACTTCGTATTTTTAGTTTTTCCCCCTCAAATGTTTTATAGCTTCCCTTTGCTGCCTTCCCCTTTCATCTGAGACTCAGATCATTTCTGACAGGTAATCCAGCAGTATCAGCCTCTCCCGTGGCAGTCTCTCTCCCCGCAGTGGTGTGCTTTCAATTTGCTCCAGCACTCTCATAAACATCCAGCACAGGCTGAGCTTTTTTAAGAAACATTGAATCTCTGCAATTCCACTCAGGCTCAAGTACTGCTGGAACACAGCATTTCTGAGGCATGGGATAGCAGGAATAAGTGGAGAGAGATAACTGTAACAAACCCAGGATTTTCATTGGTGTCTCTGAAGAAATACTGTTCGGTCTGTAATATCTATTTCCATCAGGAATGTGGTGCTAGAGTTCACTAAAATGTCACTGTACTAAACCAACTGCCCTTTTTCTTTCCCTTATTTTCCCCTCTGCACCAAGGCAGTAAAACATCAGTAACCAAATAAGGCAACACCCGAGCATCCTTTAGAAGGAGCTAAGGAATCATGTCCTGACAATTAGCATGCTGGTGCAGTCCATTCTTGGAACATCAAATCAGCCGTGATACTTGCACACTACAGCGATTTAACAAGCATTTTGCTTTGCTGTCTTGAACTCAAACATGCCAAAGTAATTTTAAAAACTTGACACTGTTCTTCCCTCCTAGCCCAGGCTAAATATTTTGTTTCTTTCCTCGAGAGAATACATAATCCACACTATTGTCTTGTTTCAGTTCCAAGGCAGCCTTCTTGGATAAAAGAAGAAAACTGGCTGCCCAGAAAATGAGCCGTAGATAATGAAGAGTATATTTTTCTCTGCGACTCCTTTTCACTGCTTTGTCACACCAAGGCAAGTATTACATTCTCTTATCCAAGCTGTAAAAAGTTTCAGTGAGAACTGTGCTGTCCCTTTTCCTTAGTTATCTGATCTGGTTCTGTAGATCCCCCCACTGTTCTCTGGTTGTTGCACTGAGTCACCCTTTCATTCAGCAGAGCTTGGGCACACACAGCGTGTCTGGGACGGGGCTCTTGTCGAGCACAGGATGGTGCTGCTCAGGAGCCACGGGATACTGGGAGAGCAGCGGGAAGCTCTCCAGTTTGCAAACCAAACTCTTCTGGTTACTCCTCATTTAGTGAGATGCTGTTTTGCATCCAGACTTCCTTCACTACAATTATTTAAGTACTACCAGGCGGTCAAATAACTAAGAATTGTATCACAAGAGCACAGACTCATAGCAAAAAGTGCATTTCTATGTTGTTCTGGATACTAGGTATAAAACTTTGGCCAGTGGTTGGCAGATGAAAAATCTCTTTGGGATGTAAATGGAAGTCTGGGAAGTCTTGTCTTATGACCTGAGCTGTCGCTTTTGTAATCCCATTTAAAGTGCCAAGCTCACCTATATTGAATTGAAAATGAAGCATTGATAGTGCAAGCTTTGCAGTTGTGATCCAGTTCCAATTCTGCCTTAAAGAGACATGCCTAAAGAGGCCCTGGGGTGCTTATTCAGTATTTCCCATCTCCTCTAATACCAGTGAGGGATGTTTCATTCACTGTAAAGCCAGAATTTGGTCTTTGAGCTTGCCCTGGAGAATACAACACTCAGCGAGACACACAGGCAGGTTTGAGCCCTCCAAGTGCAATCAGTGCTTGAGAGCTGCTCTGCTGTGTGTGGTACAGAATTTAAACAATGTGACACATGTGCTCTTCAATGAATAAGACAACGAAATACAAAGAGCAACAGTATCACATCTTGTGGTGCCTGGGGTACAGTTGTAAGCTATGTGGAAAAAAATACCATCCAATACAGAATTTCCCTGTATTAGATTTAATTTTTCATGTCATGTGCTGATGAGAACAGCCCTTTTCTTCTACAGGTAGCATCATACCAACACACAAGGCATCCCACTTAAATTGTGTCTATATTCATTCTGTTGTAATTTCCCACTCACAGTTATAGGCACTAATAAGATGACTATTGCTCTCTTGTTTGTGTACACAGCCCAGATTACCATTTGGGGGTTAATGAATGATAGCAAGTGAAAGCATGAAAATAAAATTAGCAATGCCCAGAGCAACCCACTTTATCAAACTCACCAGTTTATAGGATTAGCGATGGATTCTGTGCAAATCTCTGCTATGGATATTATGAACAAGATTTATGCCAATTAGCGGTAACGGTGCGATTATTTGGGAAGAGCATTGAGTTAGAAGAGAGTTCAAAGATCCTTCTACTTTTAAACCATGTTCTTAGGACATCCATTTCAAGCATTCATGTCCACTTAGAAGAATATTTTACTTATCTCCCAAGTGCCATTTGATTTCTTATGTGCATTGTTTCCTGAGGCAGAAGATGACCAAATTGTTCCTTTTCTAAAAGTCTGGCAGTAGCTACTCTCAGCTACTTTGGATTCAGGTCAGGCTGCTCTCAGCAGAATCAAACATGCATTGTATTCTCCACTCCTCTATAGCAGATTGTGTGATTCTGATCCCACAGAGCTCAGTGGGGAAATTCCCCACTGATTTCAACAGGCTTTGGATCCCCCCCCCGCCCTGAATCCCCATGGCAACCAAGGACCCGAAGTGAAGAATTACAGTAATCTCTTGGTTGGTGCCACTTGACCAGCAGCAGACTTCAGACTGCCTCCAGCAGAGGAACAGTGCTGGTGGCATACAGCTCCAGGCTCCTGCAACCTGCAGTTCTCCTGTGGGCGTCAGGACAGCAAGTCCATATATAAATGCCACTGATAATCGGGTTAGAAAAGGACAACTTTGTGGAAGGTACACTTTTCCCATATACTCATACCTACAGGACAGGGACAAGGCTGAAGCCAGTGCCACTGTAGGCTAAAACATCCCTTGGTAAATTGAGGGTTTTTGAGGGGAGGACCACACCAAGTTCTAACAAATAAATGAACTTCCAGGGCAGTATACTCTCATCTCTGCCCAGCAGCTTCTTTGGAGCCCCGAGGGATGTGTGAGCTGGTATCGCTGCAGCACCTGCAGCAACAGGGGTGGTGACTTTGGCCTAATTGCACATACACATGTGCTACAGACACCAATAGACACCCTCTGGTTTTGCCCTGAAAGAGTTGGTAATCTCCCAGCCAGTTTATACCAAAGAAAAGCTGGTTAATACAACTAGGTATTTACAACTGTGACAATTACATTGAAGCAATTTGCGTGTGGTCATAATTACGTTCCTAATGAAGATCAACTTAAATTAAATGCTTTTAATTACAATTTACACAGCCTTTGGCTATTGTGCAGACAGTATTCTGACATCTATGCCTCACCAGACATGAGATTTATACTTTGCTGTGTTAAAGCTGACCAATAATTATTCGCTGGATATTTGATGTCAGATGCTGCTGACACTGCAAAAGGACTCAGTGCTGTAAACCACGGAGGGGAAGGATCAGAGATTGAACCTTTCAAGAGCCATTTGCTCAAACTCCTCTGACAACACTCCATCTGCCTTTGTGATTGAAATTACTTCTACCTGTCTGCTCCAGCTTTCTCCAAAAGCAGAGAGAATTTTTTATTTTTTTTATTTCAGTAAGAGACCTGCATATCTGTATAATTTGCCAAAGTCCCTTCTTCTTGAGAACTATGGGAACCCAGCTTACATATTAGATCCAAATTTGGAAAAATTAATTCCAAAGGGTCCTTAGAGGCAGCATCTTCATTATTCAGAAAATCGTGGCATGTAAACTCCACCTACCAGCATTCAAAAGGAATGAATGATCAAAGCCAGATTACAAATTCATTAGTGAATAATCTGTTATGGAAAACCTTCCCTGGTGCTTTGCAGGAATATGATAGTAATACGATTAATAGTAATGGTTACAATAGGATTATGGCCAACACCATAAACAGCTACTAAGAAACATCACCACAGAAACCTTGGAGTTTCTCTCCTAAAGAGATTTTAGTTTGCTGGAGATGTATTCAGAGCTCTGTGTCCTCTGAACCACTGTGGCCACTGTGCTGGAGACTTTTACAAGCCTTAACATCAGCTGAGGAGCTGGTAATAAGAGACCTTGACACTGCAGTTGCATTTCCCTCCCAGAATTGCAATGTCTTGCCTCCATTATGCCCTCTAATGTCTTTAGTAAAATTGAAGATGACATAAGTCAGGGTAGAACAGAGCTTGAGGCTTCTCCTTTCAGGGTTTGCCTCCTTCTTTCTCTCAATGTGTTGGAATGGGAATGAGTTACAGAAAATATTTCATCTCTCCTGCCTTCTTTTTGTAGGAGACTGTCACAGAAAAGACCTTTAGCGTGAGTACACTCATGACACACTTCACCTCCAGGCAAGACATCCTTGTAGCTTGGAGGCTTCATCAGCACGTTGTCCTTGCCTAGGAGGCTGTGACAGCTCCCTCCCTGCCCTCCTTTTGAAGGGGAGACCAAAAAGTGCTAAATGCCTCTTTAAATCATAATCTCAACATAGAGGAGGAGTATTTTGTGCGGTAAGAAACACAGGAGTTCTCCACTGGGCTTCTCCATAAGCAAAAATTACAGCCTGCCTGATTTGTTCCATGGGGCAGAGTCACAGATTGGTTTGAGTTGGAAAGGACCTTTAAGATCACTGAGTCCAGCCACTGATCCAGCAGTGCCGAAGCCACCACTCAGCTGAGAATCATGCTCATCCCACTTAGTATCCGTTCCAATACATATTTCATCATGTTGATGCATATTTTATTGCACTTTTTGTACCAAGTCCTCCAGCACTTTTCTTTTGCAATTGTGCCTAATAACCCATGATTGCAAGTAGCCCTGTTTGCACGTTTGTGACTCGTGCAATTCCCTCCTGTCCCTCGGCAGGAATGATCTTTCCAAACTCCTATTCTTCTTATGTACTGCTTCCAGTTGAGCTCTGTCTTCCTGGGTTTCTCAGCCCACACAGAGGAAATTACAACACAGTTTCACCATCAGATCTTCAAGGACAAGGTGTTAAAGCAGTTATTTAGGGCCCTGCACTCTCAAATTGGTTTCTACAAGGAAATCATTCACTGTCGACAGAAACCTTCAATGACCCATGTTATGATTTAAAGCAACTGAATAAAACCTCCTTGAATGTATCAAAATAATTTAAAACAATGTACTTGCAGATTTATGTCTTGTTAATAAAACTCCATTTATCCTTTTGCAGTCAAATTTAAAATGTGAATTTTAACCTGTTTCCCTAAGAGAAATCTAATATACAAATTTCACACGTATTTCTAGCAGTACAAAATGCATCCTCTTCCCTGAAGTGAACACACTTCAGGGCAGATTTACACTATCTAATTAAAAAAACTGCACACGTATACATACATATACATATATATATGTATATACAAAAGTATATATTATATTGATAAAGTTATCATCTTCGTGGACACCCAACCATGCCCAGGGAAACACAAGAGAGAACAGCACTATTTTCATTTCTTCAATATGATCCAGGCATGACTGGGCCACTGGGAAGACAGTTTCCAAAACTGAGGGCCTTCATCGTAAAGTGTAAACACCCTCGAGGTATTGATATAGGAAGCCCTCAGGGCACCTGCCTGATCCTTGCTGGTGCCTCAACACTCAAGGCAACAGAAGCCCTCTTAGGAACTGATGCCCCAAACTATCTGCAGTTCTGAAAATCCAAGTCCACACCTCAAATTTGCACTCCCAATGTAGCAGAGGAGAGAGGAAAGAAAAAGGAAAAAAAAAAAAAAAAGTATTCTAGCAAGCAACAGCCTTGCACGTTATTTTTCCTTTCTTCCTTGATGTTCCCTAGGCAGAACACCAGAGAACAAAGACCAAATTCACAGGTTCCAAAGGACTGGATTAGAGTCCTGAGACGCAGCTCACCAGAAGCAGATGGCCACAGAGGTCCCCTGGGACAGCATAGCACAGACACCAAACCTGGTGTGGGAAGCAAGGAACAAAGCTTGTTCCCTGTGACAAGCACACAGAGAACAGGCTGAGACCCCTTCCGTGACCTACTACAGCCAGAATCTTGTCTGGGTGGGCTTCAGGCAGTTTGGTGTTTGGCCGGTAAAGCAGAGATACTAAAATGACTGAATATAGTTAAATTAAAGCATTTCACTTTCTTACTGAAGGTAGAATAACCCAGCTTGTTCCCCACCATCCCTGCTTTATTCTAATCTTCACAGCACTAAGGGGGACTGGCACAAACCATGTTCCAGAGGTGCATCACGACAACTCAAGGACGAGGACACTGTGCTGAGGTGTCCTCTGACCACCCCTACAGGTGACAGGCAGTGCCTCGGTGAGAACCAACCAGACATCCACCATTCCAGTGGCCAGAACACTTGACTAGGGGGGTCAGGACACTCCCTGTGCATTCCAGGAGCTCCCAGAAGCAGGTAAGGCCATTTATCTAATCAGCAAAACAGCTTGAAAAGTACCTCTTGGTATTCTTCTATAATAAACAGCAAGCTTCATTGTTTGCAAAGGATGCTGAGAAAGCACTATTGACTCCATTTTAGCTGATTCCCTTCTCCCATTCTTTCAAATCCTTCTGTACCCTGTGACAGATTAATGATAAAGAGGCTCTCCTGCCCAGTCCCCCTTGGGGCAAGAAATGACCCCAAGCTTTAGGTCACCAGCCTCTTTGCTGCCCTCTTCTTTCATCTTGTACTCTCCACGCACATCTCTCCCACAAGGATTTCTTTGTTCATTTTAGGGTTGTGAAAAAAAAATCAAGTTATTTCAGCTGTTCACACCTACAGACCCACTTCCACCTCGAGGTTCTCCAGGGATGAGTGAAGATTAATTGTGCTCTCCCCAAAGTCCTTAATTTGATAAATGAAATTTGCCTACATGCTTTGTCCGGGAAGAGCAATTTTGAACAGGTATGGAGTGCACACAGTGTAGCAGTTAAGGAAATGCAGTTGGGAGTTTAGTTTAATTGACAAGATAAAATAGAAATAAACCTTTCAAGTACTGTAGGGAATGAGGCTACATTAGTGGGGAAGTGAGAAAGATGTAGGAAAGGATCACTCAGCTGGGGAAGGAGGAAGGGGAATGCTGAAGTCTTCTCTTAGCTGTCCTACCTGCTGGGTGAGCTCAACAAGCCAAGAGGACTAAGGGTGTAAAGCAGAGACAGATCAGCAAGGAAAGGGCCCTTGGCCACTTTTAGGACCAGGGTGAGCATTTTCTATCCATAAAATAAGGACAATAAAACATGGTTCATTTGTAATGTTCCTGAGCTGCACTTATAATGTGCTTCCTGAGGATGCAGCAACATCTCCCATATCCAACACCAAGATCTCTTTGACTCTGTTCTCTTGATTTCCCTGGATTTTGGTCTCATTCACCCTTGAACAAATTAACCAAGCATGAGGTGTCTAAAGTAATCCTATGCTTGGCTGATTGCTTGTTTTGGAAGGTGCTCTTTTCCCCCCAAATTAAAAGGTACACTCAGTCAAAGTAATTCTGTTTTCTTGAGGTGTAAATTTGCTTATGAAAGTTACCACTCAGCTTTTGAAGGCTGGAAAACTTAAAGAGTGTCCTCTATTGAACTGGGTTGCAAGTACTTCTCCATTTCATCAGTATTCCCTGAACTTCCCACTCTAAACTCCTGCAGGAGAGAGTGTCATTCTCAATCAGAGTCCTTACATTAAAACTTTTAATCTTTCATGCCGCCTGCTGGGACCATCTGAAAAAGGAACCCAGAATAGCCACAGTAATCACAACAATTCTAAATCCTTTGAACTTAAATTCATCCATTTGGCTCCTGTGATTACTGACTTTGAGCCCAATTTGACACCACCCTTATTTTGATGCAGATTTCCACAACACTTCTTTTGCCATATGCCAGTCCAATTACAAATATCTGTCTCCACACTGTTGCCTTCCAGATGCACTGAACTTCCCTCCTGCAGACTACAAGAAAATGACTTGGCTCCTTTTCCCCTGCTTTCTTTTTATTCCATTACATCAGGCAAATAAGACTAATTTACATAAAGTTAGTACATCACTTACAAATCTCCACAGTATGTTTTCTTTCTGAAGAGATACCAGGGAAAAAAAAAAAAAAAAGCACCCAAACCCCATGCACTGGTAACTTGTGTACTTAAATATCCAAACTCTCTTATTCTAGGGAGAAAGAGAGGGATAGAAAGCAAGAGGAGTTGTTATAATATCTCCCCATGAGGCAAATATTGGTTCTCTCATATAACTGAACTGTATTACTGGTGTTCAAGGGCCAAACTGTGTCTGAGCTTAATTTTCAGCCCAATTTTATATAAATGCTGGAGTAACAGCGAAGAGAATCTGGCCAAATTCACTAAGCTAGGTGAATAAGGCACTAGATATTTGCCTCCTACAGATTTTTTTCTTTTTTTCCTAACTTTCAAGACCTGGTATTTCTGTTATAATTCATCCTGTGATGATTCTTGGAGCAGCACAGATCCACACACGTCAAACAAATGGTTCTGCTTACTGTCTTTACTCCACAGTGAGCAAAACGTTGGCAAAGCAAGTGCTCACTTTACCTAAGTCCCTTCAGACTAAAGATCTGCTGCAGCAAGCAAATGCACATGACCTGTTTGATACAGCTGAAATAATAATCAAACTGCATACCTCTTATAAGTAAGGAAATGAACTTTTGGCCCTCACTGATGGCCCTCTTGCATTAAACAAGAAGATGAACTTTTCCAGTTTAGCACACATGCACTGGCCATGCTGCATTTAGACCATCTGAGCATTAAACCTTCAATAATTTTCTTTCTTTTTGCAAGAAGGAGACATCATATCACCCAGGCACCCTTTCATTCACCTGTGCAGACCCACGTTTTACTTCTCTGCCCACTGGGGTGTGTAAAAATCTGTGTTTCCTACCTGTCTCTCTCCGTAGCCACATGTGGAAGCTGTTGTTGCTGACCTGTCAGCCAACCATACCAGTATGAATTGGTGCAGCATCTTGGAAATGGCCTGTGTGAGCAGAGCTGTCTGCAGAGCAATTGCACCACAGCAAGGCACAAGAGTTCTGTATTTGCTTCAGTTCTGATTTGCTGTAGCTCTGGGCACCTCACACCACCAGAGCTCTCCTCAGACCACATTGCCTACACAGCCCCAGGCTTTGTTCGGTCATTTACACCAATAAGTTGGTGCAGCTGCAAAGGAAGACAGAAAATCAGGGGTTCCGTGGCCAGCTGAGCAGTAAACAAGTACCTCCACCTCTTGGTAGGTTACAAGTGTGTCAAGTTTACAATCAAACTCGGGCCACGCCCTCAATTTGCAGCACTTGATGCTACAGGTGAGAGCTAGCTCTGGGGCAGGCACACGGAGCCTCTGGTGCATGAATATTCACATTTGGAAGTTCAATACAGTGCCATCATCCTGTCTAGTCCACCATTTTCCTGTTTTGCTTTCAGCACATTAAATGGATTTCTACCTCACCCGCCTCTGACCAGGCTCACTTCACCTGTCACTTGCCACCATGGCATGCACTTGCCAACAGCCTCTGCACAGCAGGGAAGCCAAGTGCCATCTGAAGCAGATCCTTCCCTGTGAGTAAAAGTCTGTAAATTATCTCCATAGGAGCGGAGGAAACCTGGAATTGGAAGTCTCTTTTGTCTTCTGCAGCATAAACAGTCACAGAATCACACACACACACAGAGAATATTCTGAGTTGAAAGGAACCCACGAGGACAAATGGCTGGATTGATAAAGTCTGATTTTGCTTACAGATTCTCTGATGAGATTTGATCCCTGATATTGCCTCACTGATCCAGTCTGTCTGTTTAGTGCATCCTTGCAAACGCCCTGTAAATTAATGAGCCAAAGTAGGATCTCAAAAGGTGCTTGTCTTACACCCCAGGGGTGCAGCAAAGGGGCTGTGTCCTGGGAGAGGGAATGCTCTGGACAGAAGGAGCTTGGATGGCTCACAGTCCAGCTCCTTCATGTGCCAAAGGCACAAACAGAACGAAAACAAGATAATTAGGAAAGCACCTCTGAGGAAAATTTCCCTTCTAAGGCAGACGGGGGAAGTCATTTCTCGCAGCTCTTTTCTTTTCCCGTGAAATGCGGCTCGTCTGCCGCAGCCCAAGCGGCTCAGCTTTTCCACCGAGCTGAAGCAATTCCTCGAACAAAGGATGTGCTGGGAGCTCGGTTACATCATTGCTGCCGGCTCTGGCAGGCTGCTGAGGAGATGTGTGATTCCATCTCCACGGAGATGCTGCACGGGTCAGTCCCGGGCAGCCTGACTGCACTCACCTCCCCTTCTGCTGAGGGAAGTGTGCTACAAGGATGTAGCTGCCTAGAAATTATTCTGAGCTGCCCAGGATGGATGAATTAGGAGAGATTTTTTTCTTCTGCACGTTTTGTTTTTCCTCTGCAGCGATAAAGAGAACAAATACTGAATCTCCTGTCTGGAGCTGCCTCAGATGCTGGGTGTTAGTTAGCAAGAAGAAATAGTAAAGGTTGTTTGACAAGGTAGTCATCTGGTGCCTAAGTGGATAAAATGGCAGATTGGCCCTAAGAGGAAATTGGGTAATTTCTGAGACTGGCAGAACAATCCTCCTATTAACAGTATCGTGTTCAAAATCCTCTGAACACCCTTTGCAAATACATTTTTAAACTGTTAGCACTTCAGCAAGGGACAGAGGTAGCACTGATAGGAAGGACAAGGGAAAGCAATATGAACTACATTACTTTGGTTTTAAAAGCAGCTTCAGGAACAGATTACCAGCCAGTGTAAGTCAATAAATCTGAACTGCATTTAATAGAGGGTTCCAGGCTTATATCAGTTCTTCCTCTGCAAATAGCACCTCAGACCTTCCCATTTACAGCATCTCAAAATCTTGCTTTGGGGATATTCCATTGTCAAGAAGGATCTATTTTTCTAACAGGTTTCTTGCAAACATAACCCAAAACGTGACAGCCAGACAACTCCCATACCAGCCCTGTTAATGGATTTCTGCAAGTTCAAGACATGCATGTGTTGTGCTTTGGGAATATGTTTGTTTTGAGTGCTATCAGAAATAGCATCCTCAACCACTGTGCCATCAATTACATGGGTGCTACCCACAAGTAATTCTCTTACAGCTCTCCACTGAGAGTTCAGCAACTTCCTCCCAGCTGAAAGGAGGAAAGAGGATAAAAAGTTAAAGCATCATGCCCAGTTGTTGCAAGTCCACTTAACTGGAAATTGATGTCGCTGAGGGTGCAGCCTCCTGTCTCTCATGTGAAGTCTAGCCCTGTTAGCAGCACAGAGTTAGTTAGGCTGCTCAGGAAGGAGTTTAAATATTGAGGCATGGTGCCCAAATGACACCAGCCAGAGTCCCTGTGACCTGACACGAGCATTACTGACATGACATGACCAGGGGAACACAGCATGGAAAGGAGACAGCTGAAGTAGATGAGAGTACGGTGAGGGCAAGGTGAGGACCTGCTCTGCACCATCTGGCAGGCACAAAATGTGCTCTGGGTCCCCCTGAATGGTGCAGCAGTGGCTCTTTGAATATCTGCTGCCCCAGTGATCCCAGAGGCACGGCCCCTGCCTGGGGCACAACACCCCCAGGAGCTGCTGTCAGCACACACACCACTGTGGATCCCCCTGAGAGGACAGTGCTCAAACTGCTTTATACTGAGAGCAAGGCCAGCAGGCATGTGCTGAGAATCCAGCTCAACACCCCCCTTTACTTTTACTATTGCAACGTAACCTGATATGAACAATAAAAACCTTGAGGCTATTTATGTTTCTCCCTAAACTTGGATATTGTCTCTCTTGCAGGTATTAATTAGAATCTGGTACAATGACACGGGGAAAAGGTAATAGCCACATACATTTGTGCAATCAGCACAATATACTATTTTTATGGGAGAACAAGTAGAGAGTGCTGAGACAGCACAGGGCAACAGAGAGCAGCACTGGTGAAGTGCCAGGTGGGGGATCAGAGCCGGAAACGCAGGAGAGAAGGGATGCTGCTCCGGTCCCTCCACATCCTGGCTGATGAGGCAGGTTGGACACATGAAATGAAGCTCAGATCAAGATATGACCCAGTGAGGCTGGAAGAATCCCCTGAGGTTTGTCATTTCTGCCTGAACTGCAGTGAGATGCTTTTTCCTTCCTCATAATTTTTATGTTAAATTGTTTCAAATTCTTGGTTTAGGTATGTGGTAAAAATATAAAATGGTGAGTGTGAGATAACTGCTTAGGCACCTTTAGTATTAGGAAATGATGACATAGGGCATCAGAGCAAGGAAATATCAGAACTGTTTAGTCAGGCTGCAAAAATGACATGCAATTATCAAAACCATTAGAAAATACTGCATTTGCAAGGAATCCATACAGAGACTTGACTATTACCACAGCCTCTAGGTTTGTCTGGGGTTCCTTAATGTCACAAACTAAACCAAGCCATGTCAGGGACATCTGTAGGAGGGGAAAGCCTTTCTGTGGGGCTGAATGCACACAGGTCACTAACTCCGTGCTAGAGACGAGTAAAACAATACAAAGTAAGAGTGGCTCTTGGGGATGTTATGACCTTTGCAGTTACAGAGTGGTTTATTCTAAATGACAGAAGCATTTAAATAACCGGGTAAGTTTCCCCTCCAAAATTGCATTTCTGGCTACATCAGGCATTTCTGACTCTTAAATTATAGCTTGTCATAAAGTAGGTTTTCCAGTTGCTGCTCCACAGGAGCTAGATGGGATGGTGATATCATTCCTAAGGAAAAGCCACAAATGCTTAAGTGAGCTACAGTCAAATTCAATTAAAAACAACACAAGTATTTAAAGCTACAAAGAACAAAACTTTCCACAGCCAGCTGGCCTGGGGGAAAAAAAAAATAAAATCAAGTCTTAGTTTGTGCAGATTCTCTTGTGTAGCAGCAGATTTGACTCAGTGTGCTGGCATTTTGGATGCAAATGCTCCAAGGGCTCACAAGTAGAATGGACTCTGCCTTGAGTAGATATAAAGGCCTGACTGCTGAAGAGCCTCATTGGTGCACCGGTGAGAAACAAGTCCAAACTGTAGCATCAAGGAACAAAGGGGCAAACAAAGAGCAGCCAAGAGGGACTGGAGCTGCAACAAGAGAGCAGGCATGGAGCAACAAGCTTCTGCAGCAAGAAATAAGCTAAAACAAAAGGCTGGTTTGCAAAAGCTTTGGCAGTGGAAATAATAGGACACATGTAGACAGTTTTCTTCCAAATGGCCAGCTAACCACTGCTGCTTGTAAAGCTGTGCACACATTGTGTGCTGGGTTAGTAGTTAATCTGCAGCTGAATGAGAGCCGCCACCCTGTCTCTGCTGGCATGAAGAGGTGATTAAAAAAAAAAAGGAAATAGCAGGTCATCCAGGTGCCTGATTTGCACCCAAAACTCCCTGCACAAGCAAGAGAACAAGAGATACAAATGTGAGCCTTCTGAGGCTGAGGAAAGGAGCCTCTGTGTGTAACACAGTTAGTTCCCTGCTGTGATGTGAAACACCCTGGTGCATCCTTATTTTCAGAGATGGCAAATCAGGAACAGTGCGGGTCTTCTCCCTGTCGTGGAAGGCCCTGGATACATTGGACCATCAGAGGTTGTGGCCTGTGGAAGTGTTCTAGAGGTTACAGTGAGCTTTGGACGAGGCTCTGTAGCCAGGCAAGAAATAAGTCTCCATGACTGAGAGCTTAATATATATCTCTATAGAAAAGGATAAGTTCGAGGCACTTCCCAGGCCCTGTGATGGTTTCTTCAGCCTTTTCAACACTTCTTTGGGGTTGCATAATAATGCAAATTGCAGGTTTATTCAGAATGACACCACGTGCACGTGATGGACACGTCTTCCAGCCTGAGCAGTGGAAGCCCAGGGCTCAATGAGCAGTGCCCAGCTGCAAGGCACAACCTGGATTGCTGCAGGGCTCAGCGGGGAATCCTTTTCTTCCCGCTCCTACAGACCCAACTGTACTGCCCTGGAAGTTTTTCCAGCTAAAGCAAAGAGTCAGCCAGGGGCGAAATGAAGGATCTGGTAGGCTACTGGTCTCCTTTGGTGTGGCAAATCCTCTGAAATTCACTAACAATTTAGGAGCGTAATGCCCTCACTTTTACTAGTGACGTGCTTCAGTCTTCCTTACAAATCAGAGACTACAGTTTCCCTACTTCACAAACTTATACACAGGGATTTTTCTCAAAATAGGACTCGTCAAACTGCCTTGTAGGAGCTTCCTTGCCCCTGAACACTGCGAGGATTAAGGTGTGAAATTCCTATTAGGGAAAGGGGATTAGGCTGTTGCATTTACATAAGGATTTGACACAGAGGATCAGTTCATGGGTCGGTGTGTGCAGGCTGATGCACAGACTCTGTGAGGGGCTAATAGCTGACGTTTCAGAAGACAGGGAAGCTCCTCCTTTCACAAATGTGCTTACATCTTTTTGCATGATGCTGCCTGCAAAGGCCAATTCTTTCTTGATCCCTCCAGTGATCACTCTAAACCTTAAAGTATGAGCTACAGGATTGCCCCGGTACATTTACATCTGAGGCAGCACATTGGTAAGTAATCAGTGAGGAAAACTGCCAGATTTGGAATCAACAAAATCTAAGCAAATACCCATGCACACAAAAAATATCTGGGGAGCACCAGCTCAGGGATGAAAACTATGCCATAAGTACCTTTATTGGAATGACAACAGGTTTTTGGATCCAAAAAAAGAGACTGTAGCTCAAGCATGTGCTTTTTAACAAAGAAATGCCACCCAGACCTCTGTCTCTTCACTGAAATGGTTCATGTAACATGGCCCTGTGCAGATGTATGGACATGAAAAAAGGTCCAAAGCCCCTGAGTGTCCCCTACAACACCTGCTACTACAGCTCATGAATGTGAGGCACTAAAATTCAGAATCCTCATTCTCACAATCAGATCAGAAGATCACACCAACTTACTCCATTCCCTCAGCAGCTCTGCATGCAAGATTTAGCACTTTATGTTAGGCAGGTACATTTCCACTTCAGTTCAAATCCCTCAGTCTTCCTTGATTTTGGCCCTAGAAACAGAGCAGCCCAAATTCTCAAAAGGCAGTTTTATTTCTTTGTACTTTAGGGCTTTTGATCAGGTAAGAAAATGCAGAAACCCACAACACTTTCTGGTCCTGAGTTTTAGCAGCAGGTCCTCAGTACATTCATACATGAGTTTATCCACGTTGGTGTGCATTTCATCAGTGAACTACAAATACTCAGTGTTAGGGTTTACTTGTTTGGTTACCACCTAGCCACTTGCATAATTAAATTACCCAAAAGCAGCTAAGACCTGACTAGAAATTACATATTTGAGGAGCAATGTACTCTTTTCAGGTAGAGGAGAAGTCATTAATAGCTGTTTCATAGATGTGACCTGCACAGCATAGGATTATTACAAAGAATGAACAGGCAGGCAGTCACACACTGGATTAAGGAACAATGATTCATAAATCCAAATCCCTGTCTCACATGTTGCTTTTATATAGAACCTGGTAAAAGCCTGCCTGAACCAGCACTGGAAATCATGCCTTTTAATTTTATTCCTGCATTTCTGAAATAACAGGCCACTTCAGGCACTCGCTGTCACTTCCCCGATTCGGGAAGAAAAAGGTGGATGTTAAAGGAGCCATAAATAGTATCTGCTGGTGCTCCCTTTTCTATTATGTTGACTTTGATTCAGGTCCCTGCAATTAACAGGAACAAGAGAAAGACAAATAAAATTATCCCAGCTGTTTGTGGCGGACAGCCCCGGCCTCCCAGCTGAGAGCTCTTTGTGCTGCTGAGAGCGTCACCAAGCAACCAGCCCTTGCAGCTGCCAGGCTACAAAAAAAGAAGTGAAAGCATGACTTATGGAAAGGAAGCACATGTGAAAGTTGGGACTAAATCAATCTCCGCTTTGTCTCCTGCCTAAATATGGCACCAGAGATCACCCTCAATGGATCTTACCCGCTGAGGGGGCAGAACCCGGATGCTTATTTTGTTTTAGAAGCCAGACCCTTGGAGGACTAAGCCCAGGTATTCTGTAAGCTGTATCTGGATGCAATGAAAAGAAGAGGGATTCAGCCTGTTATGATGCTATTGAGACTCAGTATTCTTCATCAATCTTAGCTGGTGGTCCAAAAAGCAGCAGAAGGTGGCCCCCGGTGCAGCTGCCAGAATGACTATATTGTCCCAGTTGTAAGTCAAACCCACGTGTAAGTCAAGTGGAGGTGAAAAAAAGATTGTCTGATAATTGAAACAATATGGCAAGGAAAGCAAAGCAAATAGGCAAATCCCCATGCACACAGGCAGGGAAGGAAAAGACGAGAGAGCTAAATGACCATTCAAACTGTGCTCTATGTATTACTGACCGTATAGAAGCGCTAGCTCTTAGAAAACTGTTAGGAATTGGTAATAGACATTCTTCCTGCAGAATCTAGGAAGGGTTGATAAACCCTGATACCACCTCTGAGCCATATAATCCCTTCAGCTCTCAGCTGTCTTAAAACTGAGTCCTTTTCTGTTTTACAAAAAAAAACCCAGCTAAGACACAGATGTGTGAAAACTTTTGCGACTTGGACATCCAAGGCAAATTGACAAACTCATTTCAGCCTCCCTGTGAGTTTAAATGTGTCACAGCACCCCTGCCTGAAAGCCCCAAATTAATTGCCTTACCCTCAGTCACACACTGCAGCTGAATTCAGGATTCATGCCAGGAGCCCCGAGACCCGCTCCTGAATCCGTGAAGCACGTTGCCTCTCATCTGTGACATAAGATATTTCCTGTAGCAACTACCTCCTGGTTTTGAGAGAAAGAAGGTCTTTGTGAGCTATGCTTAGAAGAAAAAAGAACAAGTTGGTTTTCGCTGGTATTAAATACTATGTGATCTGTAGATTAGTGCTCAGTGCACTTTTGACCCAACTCTACTTTCCTTGTTACTGTCCATTGTACACTACACTGAACGCTTCCCACCTGCAACTGGAAACAACCCAGACAATGAATGTCGGGATCAGACGGCATTTTTTACAGCATCTCTTTTCTGGAAGGAAAAGACTTCTTCACTGCAGAAACAGTGAAAAATGGAGCTGTTCTGCACTGTTTGGCACTAAGTCAGTAGTTGCTGCCAAGAGCAGAGCAAAAACTTTATGAAGAAGCTCATGGTATGGATAAAAATTCAAGGAAAAGCAGACATTTTAAAAGCTGTTCTCCATTTTAAAACTGCGAGAAATGCCAAGATTGCAAAGATCTCTGTTGCTCTACAGTGCTAAAAATAACATTTGCCAACAACTCTGTCGAGTCTCTTATGCAAAATTCAGCCTTATGGCTTTCATTTTGATTGTGAAATGTACACATCATTTTGCAACCCTCTGTGACTAGGGTTGTCTAAAATGAAGGAAATCCCCAGTACCATTTACTCCCAAAATATTAAAATTCAATAGAAGCAAAGAGACGCTTCAAATTTCGGCATTAAAAAATTTCAGCATCGGTATTAAGAGATGTAGGTTCTTGTTTCTAATCCATTATGAAGGGCTTTCAAGTAGGCAAGAATAACATTCTTAGTTCCTGATGTTGGCTATCTAACTCGACTCTTTGATACACTTAATTTACATGTAATCCTGCAGCCTGCCAGCAGTTGATAAGGTACCTGATATCTGCACATTTGAGAAAGGGAAGTTTAGTTCATGATGGGCTAAAGCTGAGCTCCATGACGGAACGCTGCTCACGTTTGAGGTTTCAAACAGATTTTTTGCTTGTCTGCAAATTCTTCTTAGCATTTCTCCCCAAATAATTTATCTGCTAAGTTTAAAATTCCTGACAAAGTTGAAATGGCTGCACTGGATTTTTGCTTTTTTTCATTATTAAAGTATTTTATGGGCTCCTATTAATACTAGGCGGTGTGAAGAATGGGGAGGGGCGTGTTTTTCTCTCCACTCCAGTGATACTATTTTGTAGATAAAAAGAATGCAAAAGTTATATGAAAAAAGTGTTTGAGAAAAGTTACAAGTCCCATGTTAATGGCTCTACAGCACAGGACATCTGACTGAAGAATGGACAAGTCCATACACTTTTGCAAGCACCGTAAGAGTAGGATCGCTCCATGCAGTTTTGACAAGCCCATTTCTAATGTTCCACCATAGAGTCATAGAATACTTTGGGTAGGAAGGGACCTTGAAAGGGCACCTAGTCCAACACCCCTGCAGTGAGCAGGGACATCTTCAACTAGACCAGGCTGTTCCAGGTCCCATCCAACCTGGCCTTGAACACTTCCAGGGATGGGGCAGCCACAGCTTCTCTGAGCAACCTGTGCCAGTGTTTGATCACCCTCATTGTAAAAAACTTCTTCCTTATATCTAATCTATATCTACCCTCTTTTGCTTTAGAACCATTACCCCTTGTCCCATTGCAACAGACCCTGCTAAATATTTGTCCCCATTTTTTCTTACAGGCCCCCTTAAAGTACTGAAAGGCTGCACTAAGACACCCCATGCAGTGGGGTAATGTGTCACCTGGCTGTGGAAGGCTGGGGTATTTCCCATCTGCAGAGCTACAGCTACAGCTTCTCCCAACACCTTTTCATAACTAAATGCCTTGGTCCTCCAGAGGAAGTTATCCTGGGTGCCAGGTCATCTCCATCTCCCAGCCACAGGCAAACTCCCAGGCTCATTCTTGCAGGCACAAAACTACACCGGGACTTGGCAGCTGTGGAGAGCCACGTTAAGTCCGGGTGATTCAGAGCTCAGCACTGCAGAGCACACACACTCTGACCATTTGTAACCTGCTTCGTGCTCCACCAAAGTCCCAGTCACGCCACGCTGGCAAGAATTACCAAGAACCTGCATGAGCTACCCCACCCCTTCCAGCTGCTCCAGAGAATGGGAGTGTTGCAGAGGGCTGCAGTGCAGCACAGTCACTGCAGAAGATACTTATTTGCTTCCATATTCTGAGACACATCAGAAAAGGCAGAGAGGTGAAGTGGAAAGGTAAGTGGAATACAGCAATATTTTAAAAAGCTGCTCCTTTCTGTGTGAATTTTGAATGCATACCATATGCTTTAGCATGCTGTTTTGATTCTGTGCTAAGATATTATTTACTAGCCTGCCTCAGCAAGACCAATTTTCTCTGCGGAATAGTTATTTTTAATTTAAAAGATGAGTATAAGAGTAATTTCTTCCAGTGTGTGCTGCTCTGCAGTTATGATCATCCATTACACTGCGTGTTCATCTCAGTAAGTCCCTCACTTCTCTCCCAGCTTTCTTTATTACCATAATTCTTTCATCATCTTCAACAAGTGCTTCCACCTCCAGATCACCCAAGAAGACAATAAACCCCATTTGATACTTCATTTTTGATCAAGTGTCTTGATACCTAATTTTTACAGATAAGAAGTTATTTCTACCTTGGTTTCTTCTTCTAAGCCCCTTCCCCACCTGTGTGAACATTTTCTCTTCTTGTCACTACCACAGTTCACAGGAGCCTTTCTTTTCTCATGATTTTTTGAAGTCCAGATGTCCACTGGCTCTCTCTCATAAATGATCTTATTTCTCCTATTATTCTATACTAAGAGATTAGCAAGGTGAAAGGGGTTTTTTGCGTGGTGTAACCTTGTTCTACCATGTTTTTTCACAATTTTATCTCTCAGCTGATTTATCTAGTATGAGTTTCCTGGTGTATTTTCACCACTAGACATACAGAGGAGAACATTTCCATCAGTCACCATTCCCAGCCTCTCTGTTCCCCTTTCAGCACTATTATGGGCATGAGGGAGTGAGGAAGGGCCCTTGAACTGCTCTGCCACAGCCAGGGATTGATGTCTACAGCCAGGCAGTGGCAGAACCAGAACTGTGGGTCCAGCAACCGCAGGGGACCGAGCACCAGATCAGCAGCACGGAGCAGATGGTGAGGGCAGGGGAGCAGGAGGAAGGAGCTGGAGTCCTGCTCTCCCCCACTGCCCTGCAGGCTCACTGGCTGCATAATTATTCCTGTGGAGCCAATAAAGCTCATTGTGCTCATTGTCCTCCAGATAACAGAGCTCAGACCTGGAGGACTGGCAGGACTGACCTCTCACGCCAGTTCTGACTGAAGCAAAATCCCCTGGAAAAATCCTTCTAATGAATGGTGCATATTATCTCATCTTCCCCATGTCTGGTTTTTGTCCATTTTGTTCATAACTAAGGCCCTCATTTGAGGGGGAAAAAAAAATAGAATCAGGAAAGGCAGGATGTGTCTTACACCTGCTCTAGCTGAAAAATCCTAGATCTGAAGAACTTTTTAGGATAAAAAATGAGAAAAAAGCACCATGAGCTAATACATACTAATTTCCTATTTATTTTAGATTAACTAGGTAATTTAAAAACTGTTAATAACAATGAGATTTGTCTCAAAGAATAATTAAAAAGTAAGCAAACATTTTCAAAGTGCAGTTAAAGACTGCAGTAGTAAAAGGACTGCCTTTGGTTCTGATTAATTAGGGTGAGGGAAGAAAAAACAGTAACATAACTCAAGGATATCTCTGTCAGATCAATAAAGTCCCTGGGATCCTTTAAATAAGGGGAGAGTTTAGATTGCTTAGACAGCAAGTTGAGCTGCAGAGCTGTGTTCTGCAGCACTTAGTTAAATGTATTTATGCAGACAGAAATGTATGTGTGTAGTCATACACACACTGCTTGCTGTTAACCAGAGAGCCAGAACTATGTCTGTTAGTACAGACTATTAATATATATCTACTATACATCTACCAACATTCAGCAAGACCTGGCTGCATGTCCACAGGGGAGAGGGTGTTGTCTGATGGCTTGGAGCAGTGAATACTCTGGTTATTAGCCCTGCTTATTTTTCCCTATTCAGCCTGAGCAAATCTCCAGGAGCAGACCTGCAATCCCAGCTCTGTATGATAATCGATTTGGCGCAGCCTGAGGAGCCCTGAACACTGGAATAGCCCTCAGCTTTCGTGGCTTCTCTCTGCACCTCCCCACATATGCAGGTCTACCTCAGCCAGCTCTGAAAATCTGGGTGGACTGGATCCAGCTTTTTTTTTCTCTTCGACTCCTTCGGACACAGAGTTCTGTGCCAGGATCTTTTGTCATCCTTAGCAGGATGGAGGCTGTTCTCCTCTGCACGTGAGCAAAGCCATCACTCCTGCCCTTGCTGTCCCATACAGAGACCTTCGACTGACTGTGGCATCACGTTCAAAAAACAAAACAAGAAGGCTTTTGACGATCTCTCACACTCACCCTGGGCCCTTTGCAACATTAACTCCTTAATATTTAAGCTCCATCAAGACACAGATACTACATACAAAAATGAATAATCACTGGTTCAGTTCCACGGGCAGTTTCGGGGACAAGAAAGAAGGAAATACTGTTGTGCTGGATGACAGCTCTTCACACCATTCCTTGCCAGACTCTGTTACCTGGTGGCTGTTTGCCTTTACCCACACTTAGTGCAGGCCCTTCCTAGAGAAAAGTGTGAGCTGTGGCATAACTTACCTGCTACTGAGTGAAAACAGCCTTTTGGTTGAAGGCCAGTAAGAGCTGAGAAGGGAAAAGAAGAAGTGGTTTCAGGCAGACAAGAAGAACAGGCAGAGCTTGCAACAAGATGTGGAATATGGCACCAACCACCATGAGATTCTTGAGGTGTCCCACAAAGGGTGAATTCAGGGGGTATTCACTCACTCTGTGAGCTACTGCAGGTCAGGAGAGGTGAGCAAACATACTATGTGTGATGCCACTCACAGCCTAAGACTTACAGACACATCAGAGTCAGAAAGACATTCCCCCATTACAAACAGGGAAATTACAAATATTTGATTATTTTAGGTGATCAAAAGAAATAAGACATTTACTAGAGTCCACACCTTGAGGCAGGCACTTGCTCACAATCCTTTCAGTATATCCTGGTCCCTCTCAGAGCAGGAGGGACTCCCATTCATTACCATTGGAGCACCAAAAAGGAACCAGAAACTTACTTTCTCATGATGATTCAAACTAGCAATGAAAAAAAAAAAAAAACTACAAGGCTTTCTGGCCTGTCCTCAGCTCCAGATATTCATCCTTATTTCCCTTGCTCATTTTCAGCCTATTTATTCCTAGATAAACCCTCTGGCACTACAGTGAATAATCCTCTTCTCTCTTGGGATTCCGGGTGAAAAGGGAACATGTCACTCTGTATGACAGAAAGAGCTGCTAAAATAAAGATGCTGGTGAGGATTGAATTTTTAGCATACGTCTTCTCTTTCGGGGTGTGAACAGCACCAGGATGCGGTAATAGGGGCCACGTACTTATAGGTCACCAGGTCAGATCTGACTGCATCTTTCAATAATTTTGACAGCCTGCCATCTGTGACACAAGTAGCAGGTGTTTGTGTGGGGCCTGGTCAGTACGTGGCTGCTAGCAACACTCACGTTACCAGAAGATCAACAATTTCCAGCGAGCAGCAGCACAGCTCTGGAGCCTGCTTGTGGACTGGGAGCCTTGTTCCCTTCAGAGGACAACGGATTCACCACAAACAGTATTTGCATGACAGCAAAATGCCAATGAATGCACGGCACCAAAGCCCTGCAGAAGACGGGCAGGAGCACGAGACCTCATCCAGAACCTGAGGCTGAGGCAAAGCAACAGCAAAACAGCCAGCAAAGTCTGCAAGATCATGGTCTCCTCTCCTGCCCCCTTGCTCCACACACAGAATTCTAGAATGGTTTGTGTTGTCAGGGACCTTAGAGATGCCATAGTCAGGGACACGTTTCACTAGACAAGATTTCTCCAAGCCCCATCCAACCTGGCCTTGGACACTTCCAGGGATTGGGCAGCCACAGCTTCTCTGGGCAACCTGTGCCAATGTCTCATGGTAAAGAATTTCTTCCAATATCTAATTTAAACCTGCCCTCTAATAGTTAAAAGCAACTTCCCCCTTGTCCTGTCACTCCATGTGTTGTGGAGCTGGTTGGAGACCACACTGATGTCAACCAGGTCAGTCTCAATGCTGACAGGAGAACAGGTTTGGTCAAGACTAGCTGCTGAGATCAGCCTGCTTCTGCTTTAAGCAGTACAGGGGTTAGGATTCACAGTGCTCCGGATAGGCCCCTTTTCACCCAGATTCTGCAGCCCACAGACCTAAGGAAATAGAAATTAATAAGCACAAGGTTTCTGAATAAGATCTCCGAAAGTCTTCTGAATATTTTATCATAAGTACTTAGACACACATTCATGGAAGCTCAGCTTATTCATTCTAGCGAATGCTAAAATCCTTGAGGGATACCTGCGGACTAATTGGTTTTGTCTGTGTTAGTGTCTAGTCACTGCATGAATCAGGCAGCGCTGAACTTCCAGCTTAGACTAAGAGCTCCCTGCAGATAGAGAACTAGGTTGTGTTGTCTGGCGCTGTAAGTGACTTGGGTTCAGGAGTTCTTCAGTCCATACATTATTACTAATCCTCCTTGCATGACACATGGCTGCCAGGGAGGAGTAATCTCACGCAAACACCCTAAGTCAGAGCAGTCTGAAACAGCACGGGGCGGGAGTGAAGCTGGGAGTTAATCCCCATCCTGAGTGATCTGCCGGGGAGAGGGGGGGAGGCAGCTGTGGGCAAAGATCCTGCCTGCACCGTTCCCCTGCCAGAGCCTGAGATCCAGACCTGTCCTCTGGGTATCCAAAGGGGAGATTTATGCGAGGTCTGGCAAATCTCAGCAGTTTACAAGAGAGGACTCAGAAGGAGATGCAAACCAGATAAATTTATTTTTGTTACGGGTTTGTGCAGCAGGGAGGGAAGGTGGGACTCGCTGCTCCCCTGTTAGCACTGGCTGCTGCAGAACCTTTTGCAGAAGGTGGGATATCAAACACACTTGCACCCATCTCCTGCTCTTCCCTCCTGTTTGCTTTGGGGCTAGAGCCCAGCTTTCCACATGTGCATGAAACTGCTTTGCTCTGAAGTTACTCCAGCGCAGATTTTCAATATCCCAAAGGTCAACTACCCAGTCTTAAAAGGATGAGGAGTTCTGACACCCTTCCCCTCAACATGTGTAATAACACAAACCAATCTGCTTGCTTTGTAACCTTGAACCTCATGCCTCAGGGTGTAAGTTAACTACCTCCAGGGTCCTAGCAGGAATAGTTTCCCTCTAATCTTTCAGCAATGCAGGTGATAATTAGGTGCATCATGGAGGTATTCACATTCTTTAACACCAATCACAGATTACACCCATTTTTTCTATTTTGGTACAAACCTTGTTCTATATCTCATTGATACACTTCCATTAATATAATCAACACTGTCTTGACAGAGTTTGTTCCACTGCTGGTATCTAGACTTGAATTTTTTAGTAGTTTGTTTCCAAATACCAGCTTAAATTCAGTGCAGAAGTTCCAAAGTTTGGTTGGTTTCTTTAGTGTAACTTGTATGGATGCCTCTAAGGAATATTTTTACTAGTAGTACAGTACTTAGGAGATGTTTTATCAGCAAATTTGTTGACTTTGATCCCAAAGTCCCAACCTTAAACTTATTGTGAGCTTAGTCATCCTGCTTCTCCCTCTGTGGTTGCTGCCCTTCCTCAATGCAAGAAATCTAAAATGAAATGGCAGCTTCCTCCCTGGCCAGGAGAGGTGTGCTGGCCCCCGAGGCAGTGGCATCAGCTTTGCAAACAGAGAATGAACTTCACTCATCACCTGCCATTTGATATCCTTATCAAAGCAAAGGCTGCTGGAGGGGACCATTTTATTAAGACTGGAAATTCTTTGGGGAGCACAGTCACATGTGCCCTGACATATGGAAATGTATGTAATTTCATCTGATGAGACAGCCAACACTCAGATGGAACAGCAGAGCTCTGTCTGGAACAGGTAACAGCCAATGAATAGTTCATGTGTGACTTCTCCCTGTGCTTGATGATTTCAAAGGCCAGAAGAGATCATTGCATGTTATTAAGGCTAAAAACACAGTCTGTTCCCTGCTTGTTGACCAGAATATGTATATTCAAGTGGAACTGAAGCTCTCCCTGCTCTGAACAACACCTTATTCTGCTTATGATGCTAATTGATGGGTCACAGAATGGTGTATTTAGTTAATTAAGACATGGAAATACATCAGATGGAGAAAAAGCTGGAATTCCACTCCACAAAAAATATCTTAATATTAAAGTACAACTGAGTATGCCTGATGGATTTCTACCACTCCAGACTCATAGATCTTGGAATAAAATACAGAAGTGCAGAAAAAGAGAAGTTCAGTGTGTAGAGAAGACATCAGCTTTTACAGGTCACTTCTTAAAAGCAGGAATGAATGCAGACAGACTCCACTTGCAAAGTAAGGTGCAGAAAGCAGATGGGCACTGGGCTGTCAGTGATGAAACCGCCTCCACTTTTCCAGAAAACACCAGCTTATTGTACACCATGGTGAGAAAGAAGCTCAAGCACAAGCAGGACAGTAAATCCATAAAACATTTGCAAAGTCTACTTCAGACTAATGCATTCAAAATATCCAAATGCAACTTCATCCATAGTCTCAAATTCTGTTTTCTAATCTGGTTTATTAATGACAGAGGCAGAAATTGCCACCATATGTTTATAAAGTAACCAGTGCTCCCAGGAATCCAGACTCATTTGGGACACTGGATATAACTTAAGAGTTTAAAAAAGGAGACAGAATGCACCAAAACAAGTGTTTTCCAACATGATCCATAGACCTGACCAAATTAAATCCTGCCTATGTGTATTTTAATTATAGATATTACACATCCCAACACAACAGCAGTTGCAGTTATGGAACCAACCACTGAATTTGGTCCATTATAGCATTTGTTTAATGCACTGAATTCTTTGACCTGTACTATTTCCCACACGTCCACCAAAGTTCCAAACATAAACCCCTACTGTGATTCCCTGTCACGAGCTGATTTTGGTCAACCATTTGAAACCCCTTTTGAGTTCAGGAGTGTCCACCAAGAGGTGGTGATTTGCTCCAAGGAGGGAAGGATCTCGAGTACAGACAGGCACAAGGCAGTAGAAATATGTGCAAGACCAACTTAAATAAACTACTTAAACACAAGATGCTAATTTAGCAGTTTCAAGGGCCATATTTTTACAGCCAACCCAAGACATAAAAAGAAACTAAATTTCACTGGAATAACTTAACCTCACTGTTGCTTTGAGCGTTGCATTTATTCAAACACAGCCCATCCAGCTCTCAATTAGCTGCTTTCTCACTCCAACAGCAGCAGATCTGCAGTGCATAGAAATGTAATTATTCACACAGCACTCTGTCATTGCCACCACTGTCTGTACTTCTAAAGCGCCTTGATTACGCTGCTGATGAGCACCATGGAAATGCCTATAAATAAAATAATCATCTCCCCTCATTAAGTTCCAGATCATGGACTGAGGAAGGATGATTTTCCTTTGTACGTTCCTTTTGTAAATTCTATCATTTCACAACAGAGGGAGCAACGTGCCTCTGATGACACTCAAAGAGACAGACTGTCAGGACTCTTGTCAGTATTTCAGCTTTGAGCAGCTTGCGTTTTTGCATGAATATTTTCTACTGAAAATAAAGAACTGTTTGTCAGAATTATGCATTCAGTAATCCCTTTCTAATGTCAGAATCAGACATGCAAAAAACCCTAATGTCATGTCAGGGGGTCAGATTTTATGGAGCAGTATGTCATGGAAATCCTAACAGCAAAAGCCTCTGGTTTTAACTTCAACACTAAGAACACACATAGGTGGAAAATTTCAAATAAGCTTAGATATAATAAACAAACAAACAAACCCTGAAGGAGACCTTCCAATAAAAACAAAGCCTTGGTGAAACGGGTTTGCTTTTCAGGAAGCTTCGACGGTAACTGATGCCGCAAACAAATATCAAACATCCCCTTATTGTCAAATCACAAAACCTTTTTTCAATAACTGCAGTACTGGGTGTACATTTGCATACAGTGAAACTCCCAACAGTGCCTCCAACACGCAGTGAAATATCACATTTCATAAAATGGTGAATTATAAAGCCAGTAAAACAAGTTAAATGTGATACCTGTACTCAAGACTGTACTGAAATCACATTTCTGTAACAAAAACTGATGAAGTTGTCGGGTTGCCCCAGTCAGACCAGTGCTGAATCAAGGCCCCATTCACTGTACAGCTGTCAGAGTCTGACAGGAGGAAAACCAGGTTGCCTTTAAGTATTTGATTCCAGAAGAGTCATGCATGGTATGGTGCCTGCTATGGGGAACAATTTGCAGTAAGAATTGCTAAGTTACAGAGATCTTTGTGTCCCTTGCTCAGTTGTAGCCCTGTCCAAAGCAGTACCTCCCAAAAGAGGCTGCAGCACTAACCCCCTGCTAACCCACAGCAGCACTACTCCAGGTAATCTGTAACTTGAGAGAAAGCAGCATCTCCCAAATCCCCACTTGGGAGTTAACACGATTTCACAGGCTGGTCACCGGGCCACAAGCTCGGGTCAGGTTATGGGCTGATCTCTTCCTGCTCTCTGGCCAGAGGTGAGGGAGAATCACCACTTACTCCTGTAACTAAAAGGGGGAGAAGAGAACACCTTGATGGAAGCTTATGGAACATCCCTATTTCCGCACACCATCCGAAGTAACATCTCGCCTCCCAAATGCCAGCGATTCTCAAAGAACTGAGGCCATTCACAGGTTCAGAGGAAGATCCTCGTTCACAACTGTGAGAGCAAAGGTGCTCTCTGTGTCAGCATGAGCAGGGAGCTGCTCTCAGATCAGATCTATCTATTAAGCCCTTTGTAAATCTACTGCCATCCAACAGGCATGACCCTGTGCCCATGTATGATTTCCTCAGTGAGGACAGGTCATTTGATTCTCTCCTTCCTCCCAGACTCCCCAGCCTCTTCCAAGGTTTCCAGTACGTCACTCCCTGCATCACCGCTTATTTACAGCATGCTGCTGTATCTATGGGTAGTGTAGCTGAAGAGTCACCTATTCCTGTTAAAATTATACATCTTAGGAAGGTAAAGTGCTGGGTGGAGACCCGTGGAAAGGTAGCCTTTGACAGGCAGGTGAGATTTTTGTATATCTGAAGCTAGAACCAGCCACAAACTAACATGCAGGATACAGAGGCTGGGATAAACCAAGAATCATAGAATCACAAAACAGGTTGGGTTGTTCCAACCCCCCTGCCAAGGGCAGGGACACCAAAACATCAGACAGAATAGAGGGACATGCTACTTCCAGCTCCCAGGCACTATACCTGGACTGTGCAGGGCAGTTTATGAACCTGTGTCTGGGGTTGTAAGGGTGAATATTTTCATATGTAAAGCCTGTTCATTGGACAGAGTTCATTGGACAGAGTCAGTATTTGAATAATTTTTTCCAAAGACAGCAAAGAGTTAATTTAAAGCAATAGCATCAATCCCTAGAATAGCCAGAGTCCAAACCCACACAAGAGGTGTGCTGCCTCACTCCAGAATCTGCAGCAAGAAAAACAGTGACAAAAATAAGATCATTCCTCAATTACAAAAGACAGAACTGTTAATTCTGTCAAGCTCAGAATTGTCCTTGAAGAATCTAGCTCTTCCCAGTTCTAAAAATTATCCCCCACATTCCTTTGAGGGTTTTCATAGATACAGCAATGTGAAATCGCTCGTTGCTGTGTAGCTGCTAACAAGAGACAGATGTTTCCTTCAGCTCCAGGAACATGTAGACATGAAGCGCATTATGATGACCCACTAAATACTTCTGACTCCTTCTGCATGTCATCTCTTCATGCATTTAGTCAAGAGAATGCAACACAGTTCCATGCTTTTCCTGCTAACTACAAAGCTGACCAGAAGAGCATGCTTGGAGCAATTGCTTGATCTTAGCGAGCCTTCATCAGAGGGCAAGGAAAGTCAAGCAACACATTTTCACTGAGCGAAGCCAAAGCTTGAGAGTTCTTGCAGTTACTCCAGAGCCAAATGAGCTGGTGGCTGTGAGCCACGTTATTTATTTAGCTGGTCCAGAAGACACGCACCGCACGCCAGCGTGCGGGACGAGCATCTGTTCCACCCAGACCTTTGGCTCCATTCTTTGCTCGATATTAATACCAGGGAAAATTTAGTAACTTAACCACTGGCATGAGAAGTCATACTTCTAAGAGAACAGATGGCAGTGATCATCTTGGCTTAATTTTAGGCTTCAGAAATTGTTCTGAGTCAGCAAAGCCTCAAGGTAAGAGAAAGAAAAAGGCGCAACATCTGTAAAATCTCCTACCTGTTTCCCATCCAAGGTATACAGCTTTTTGACCACTCCTGTCTCCAGTTTTATAGCTTCGGTGATGTCAGTGAGGACTTGCTCAAACGAATGGGCAGTCTTCTTGTTCAAGAGCACACGCACTGCCTTCCTGGGCTTCACCCCGCTGCGGATGATGGTCACCAGCTTAGGACGCACGAAATCTTTGTTCTCCTTCGCCTGGGCGCTGTTGCTGCTGGCCAGAGACTGAGGTGCTTTCTGGTTGGCAGATGTCTTCACGTTGACAGACCAGTTGGGGTTGACATTCTTGGTGTATTCCACCTTCTTGAAGAAGTTGTCAGATGAGCAGACGTAACTCTCCCCTTTTGAAAGAAATGGAAATTCTGCGGTTACTACAAAAAGGCTGCTGGGAAGCAGACACTACACTTTCCCCCGATTAATCACGATAATTAATCATCGATAATTGTTTTCATCAGCACTTCCATGACAGTTTGTTATTAAAACATTTTGCCCTATTTTAATTTTATATTTATGGTTATTTAAAATATGACTAGTATTTCCACAAGCTAAGCTACTCAGCCACAACTTGCATCAGCAAATACTTATAAGCACTCAGTCACATGAACCAAGGGTTAAAATGGGTTGAATTACAAAGGTAGTTAGGTACTGGAAGATGCAACTAAGATGCCTAAGAACTTCAAAACACCAAATTCATTTGACCACCTCCACTATTTTGTAACTTTGCCAGATTCCTCTCCATCTTTACAGACCAAACTACTACTTCAGTGTGTCATTCTCTGCCAGGAGGATATCAACATTCATCCACAAAGTACCTTTGCATCATGCCTGAAAAATAACAAAAATCTTGTACTGAATTGTCTCTACTAAAAGTAGCACTGATAAATCTAGCAGGCATAACAAATATACTTTGTTAAATCATCAGTGGTTTATTAGAGAACAGACCCAGTGGCAGCTGAGATTAAGCACTACACCAAATGCCACTGCTTGCTTTTATATGGTTGGTACCAACCAAAAATATATTAAATCCAAATTTAGACATGGTAGAGAAGGGTTACTTGGTCTTGTTAGTAATTCACAAAAAGCCCTTCCCTATCCCACCCAAAAGTAGTTTGAAGCTTTGTCTGTAATTTACAGGATCCTATCCATCTAAGGTTTTAAAAGCACCTTAAAGGATTTGTAGGATCTTCTTTTGGGTCTGCAAATCTGATGGATGGTGGAAGAGTTATTACTAGAATGAGACTGTAAACCAGTATCCCTAAGGGAATGTAGCTGTCTGGTCTGAAATGACTCAGGCTGCTGAGCACTTGAAAACACACTGAAAAAAAGTCAGTCACTGCTAGAGGAAAAACCTTTTGTCTCGCCATTAGATAAAATTTTAATACGAACTGAGGGCATAACCTGTAGGATTTTAGAGTTTCTTCTGGTTTTTTCTTGGGCTGATCTAATAGAATAAAGTTCCTCGTGCATTACAATAGATTTGAAATCAAAATATAAATTTAACTATGCTGAATAAGAAAAATTCCTTCTTCACATGATCAGGCTGGCAGCACCTCCTTATCTGTCCCTGCAAAATCCAGGACCTGGACATCTTTGAAAAGCCCACCTGACAGCCAAGTCTGGCTTCCCATTCCAGGATCTCTAGGGCAGGATTTGACATCCAAGTGGCAAAGGTATAAATATGGATTTCCAAACAGTCCACTGATTTCCAGGCAGCCCAGGCACATAATGTACCCAGCACAATGTCGACACAGTTCTGCTGACTAAACTGCATTTTTGATGGAGGAACCTAGAGGGTCCCTCCACAGAACACATGGTGAGACCACTAACAGGCAATAAACAATAAACAGAAGACTTTACAGGCTTATAACAATGGTCTATGTAGTATTTATACCCCTATTACTGGTAAGGGTTTGATGTCACAAGCAGCCACAGAAAAAATGCAGGATGCTCACTTATTTTAACCCTGACTTTGTACCAAGTTTGCCACAAAACAATGCACACTTGTGGTGCTTGCATCTCTAACTGCAGCTCTTCTCCATTAGTAGCATAAAAAATTACCAAAATCTTTTATCAACAGGAAGCAGATATTCTGTTTTCCCTTCTAAAGATGAAATAAAAATACAGAAGGGAGAAGAGAGCTGACCAGGTTTGTGATGAACACTGTCAGATGGGCACTCTGTTGACTAGTTTACCCAAACAAACTCAATAATCCCCTCTGAAGGTTCTGTTGGCTTGACCAAATAGTAAAGATTGGTATTTGCTGTCAGAAAAAACCCTCATTAAACTGACCATTTAGTAGTACCAGTAGCTGACATTCCTTAATTCCTTATATTTTGTGAATCTGACTCAATAGAAACTTAAATATACACCACGGAGTACCATACATTATAAAGAATTCCCACTGGAGGTATCATTTTCCAGAAGCATTGAGTACTTCAGATCTTTCTGATTAATAAGTGATAAATTGTGGTTTATTCATCTGCTTCAGCCGAGTAACACCTGGTGTGGAGCAGGTCAGGCTTGTCCCCACTTTCACAGGCGAGCGTGAAGGGCAGAGCGGGGAGTTTGGAATGCTCACAGGGAATTATCCCTGTCCTGAGAACCTGAGCCCTCCCAATCCCGTAATCCCTGGGTGGCAGAGCCTTCCTAAGTGTGTTCAGAACAGAACTGTGCATTATCCTTTGAGAAAAAGGATTTCTCTCTGTTTGAACGCTACACTAGGAGTAAGTGATTTGAACACTGCTGTCACCCCTGCCCCAGGCTTCCCTGTGGAAGCTCCTGACCTCACCTGCACCTCTGCCTCCCTCCCTGAAAAACAGAAGTAGCAATCCCAGCCACTGAAGTGTGGCAAGGCTTGACTTTCACCCATAATTGTCTGATACTTTTGGATAGAAGACGCCACAATGAAAAAAAGTATATATTTGCGCTGTGTTCTACAGGAAGTGGTGCAGTGTATTTTCCACTGATAAGTTCCACATTTTAAAGCAAGCAGAAGAGATTCTTGGTCTGTTTAGTCCAGTAGTATTACTCTTATTTCCAGCTGAACCCTTTTAAGTACCTTACTGCACACCACAGCTGTGCATTTACGCCACTGGACACCAAAGGCAATAGTGGCATGAAGGCAATACTCTGGTAGGCTTTTTTCCCTCAAATGTGCTGTTAGGTAGTTGCACAGATCTATACACTGGCCTTTCAAGTTGCACTCACAGTCACAAGCAGAAAATAGAATCTGCCCTTTCTCACTTTGTTTCATTTAACTCAAACCCTGGCAAGTATTTTATTGGATTCTAAAACTGGAAAGAAATTTGCTTGGAGTGATAACTCAGGATAGCAGGTTCAGAGTAGCAGCTCTCCTCATTTTTGCAGTTATGGCAGTACAGCTCTAGGGAAAAGCAGCTTTTCTTTCCTTCTTCCTTGACCCAAAGATGTAACCTGAAGCTTTAACTTAATTTAAAGCTCAGTTCAACTGATGTCTTCCCAAACTCAGTTTATGACCCTCAAATAGTAGCAAAATTATCACTCAGGTTCCTCAGTGAGGCACATCCATTTGCCAGCCAGGAACATGTGCTATCCCACTTTCCACAGCGGGGTTTTACCCAAACCTTACTGTAGTGGTAGAAGGATTGAGCAAGTGTGGGCTGGAGACCTGTGAACTTTCCAGCTTTGAACAAGCATCCTGTGGCCAGGAGATCACAAAAAAAGAGATATCCTACAGTGAATATTACTACCTTAGAGGAGGGAGTGGTTTCCTGGTTTCTCTGCCACATCTGTCTATGCTAAGCCGATAATGAGAGGTCAAGGTGTACAACTGTGCCAGTCAGAGTCTGTAAGTGATAGACACAGCGTGGCTGCAGAAGATGTGCACAGCATAACAGAAGGATGGGAAGTGAACGTGAGATTTTGTGAAATGCAAAAGAACCTCCTCCGAGAAGAATATTTAAGCACAAGAATCTGTGTACAAATATTTGAAGGAACGCATCTCGAGCCAGCAAGCAGCTGTGCACACGTGCAGCAATCCAGCTGTAAACCGTGAGAAGGTAAGATGAACAGCCACGTCAGAACTTCCAAACAAAACCCCAAATGGGAGCCCCAAAGAGACACAGACATGAATGAGGGTGGGAAGCATCATCCTGATAAGGTTCAGTCTGCTGCTGAACGCCAGCTATGGTGCCAAGGACAGCATTTGTTTAGTGCAGGGCCAGGTCACTGCACGATGCCCCTTCTGCACTGGGGAGTCCAAGCCCTGCAGGATGATGTGCACTTGCCATCATGCCACTGTGCTCCAGAGGTGTCCCAATTCCTATCATGCCACCAAACCAGCCAGGCCATTTATTTACTCCTTCTGTCCTGCCCTCAGCAACAGATGGACTGCCTGCAGACCTTTGACCTGAAGTCACGATCATCGTTTTTGCCATTTGAAGGCACGGCTTGTATCACACCAAATTACTCTGGCTACAAGTGCGTGACACATTCCTGTGCTACCAACTTGACAGAAGCACAAGGCGATTATTCAGCTCCTAAAGAAGGGATGATCTCAGCAAAGATAAGGTTTGCCTTAGAGAAGGTTCCTTAGAAAAAACCTAAGCTCTGGAGTAGTGCTAATCCTTCAACCCTCTTACAGCAGCTCCTTGTGACAATACTAAAACCGACAGGCTGTGCTTTCAGAAAAAGTTATCCTTCCTCAGCACACACCAGCAAGTTGCCAAGGATAATGAAATGCAGTCAGAAGTCTTATGAGAAAAATCAGGAAAGCTGAAGTGAGGCCATTTTGAAAGTGTAACTGTTAACACTTATTCCAAAACCAGTCTCTCTGGGCTGCAGTCAATTATTTTGGCTGTTAGCTCTGCTGTTGCAAAGTTGAGATTCTGCCACTGTGCTCAGTTTTAATGTTTCATGGAATTTACTACCATTGCAGTAGGAATTAAGTGGACTTAACACCTTGCAGAGTTCATTCCACGTGGTGCTGAGGCAGGCCTTTGGTTTCAAACACACGAACTTCCCGCTGGCTCTATGCATGAAAAGGACCTGCTCCACCATGGCAAAATGAACTCTGGAAGAGCTTCCTTCCTTTGGCTCTTCCCCAGGGAGGTCTGCCATGAAGAGAAACACCTCCTTGTTCTGTTAAAGAACTGAAAGAAATGTGTGATCAGAAATCGCCTTCAAAACCACACGATGCCTGCGGAGACTTTTGGGGCCACGCCGGTCCCACAGCCAGGATGAGCAAGCAAATCAAACAGAGCTTCAAGGATAGATTTGGTTATGTAGGATGCAATTAGCTGAGCTATTAGGACAGCAGCCACAGAAAACAATTCCACAGGTTACCGAGGTTTCAGTACTGGACTACATGAATTTCACTTTTCCAGGCAAACCGGAGCACACACACACATTGGGTGGAGATTCCAATACACTTCCTATAAATCCCCCAGTCCTAGCACACAGGAAACTCTGTACAGCTCCAGGGTGGAGCCCCTCCTGTGATTACTTTAAACACTCCTGGACAAGATTTTGGGAAATATTCCCAAGGGCATGACAGGATACAAAACGCTTGGAAACACTTTCTGGAATATCTCACGCAGCCCAAGAATATTTGCACACTGAGCAAAACAAAATCCTATTCAGCTTTTTCTAGTGCTTTATCTGAAGCAAGAGCAAATTTCAACCAAGTAGCCCGGGACAGGGCATAAATCCACCTTTGGAGGGCCCTCTGACCACAATGCAAGGGGGGTTGTGCCCTTCCCAACAGACTGAGTATCCCAGGAGCTCAGAAGGGAAAAGCTCTACAGCTTGAACAAAGTGCTGAGTCTCTCAAATTTTAGTTTTAATCTGTGTCTGCATTTCTGCCTTTGTTGGCCATGTCAAATCCATGCTACAGTTGTATTTGGTGAGCTTATTTGCACGTGTTTCTGACCCTGAACATCCACAGCAAAGGGCACTTAATTCACACGAAATGAGCCACCAACTAGAAGCAGGTCACAATTCCACTTATAACAAAAAACCTATAAGATTGAAGTACTTGCAAACCACTGATCAAACCCTGGAAAAGGCTCAGGGGGGGAATGAAAGCACTTGAACAAGGAAGCTTAGAGCTCTGACTTCCATCTTCGTCTCATTGATGGCTTTGGACAAACAAGTTGAATTGTTTTTCTGCATTTCCACTCCTCATCAGTGATAAAAGCCTCTTCCACCCCCACATGTTCAGATCAGAACCTCCCTGGGCAGGAGCTATCTGTCACTACACACTGAACCAGTGCCTGGAACAGTAGGATGCCCCGTTCATTCGGTGCCTCTAAATACGTTGTGGTGAATGTCCAAGCTTTACAAGTGAGAAATTTGGCTTTTGGAGGAAGTGTCAGTCCCTGCCCACAGGGGAAACAAACCAGTGTCCACCAGTACTGAAGTTAACTGGGAGCTGCAATGGCTTCAGCAGCCAGTCTGTCTTGTGCCTTTCTCTCACTCTCGGGTTGTGCCTCACTGTCCCTTTCATCATGTCAAGAAGCTGCTGTTGGGCCACATGAGAAAGCAGCAAAATTACAGAGGGATAAATAAATCTGTTGTCCCACAAGGAGTTCATCTGTGGGACAATGGGGCCTAGAACATGTGGCCAAGAGCAGCGTTTCTTAAGCCATCTTTGCTGCTGAAGTCCACGTACAACATCAGCTTCCACCTTTACCCAGCCCTCCATGCCGAGACAAAGAGCCATCAGAGCTGAGGGGGGAGAATTTCCATCTCATCACACTGAATCCACAAGAACACAGAGGCTCAAAAGGAACCAAAGAACAAACCACCCTCCTGCCCAGACGTCAAAGGAACTAGATTTTAGCAGAAACTCGGATGACAACGTGAGCTGCTCTACAATCAGCTTGAGAATGGTTGGAAAGGATGGCACGTGATTTTTTTTTAGCATCTTTCATATGCAGGTTTTATCGCAGCACAAATCACAGAATTGTCTGCTACAACAGTGACCCACCAGTAAATGCAGCTTCATATATTGACTTCCTGAAGCCTTGGTCACTGGAACCAATTATTATATGAAGGGGAATAAAGATTACCAGGTGTTCTTTTCCAAAAGATTCACTCACTGACTAAACCAACCATGATGAACAGCAGCACTTGGGCCCAACATCCACTCCTGACTCAGCCAAGACAGCACACAAGGGGGAATGCTGTCAGCAGGTTACCTGTCCCCAGGATCAGCTGTGACAGTGCAATAACAGGATGCTGTACTGCACTTAACCAGCATGTAGGCTGAGGAGGAATACAGTCCTAATCAATGGCAGCACGTGCATTAGTTACAAATACGTGAAAATTGGATGCTGAAAATAGGCTGTCAGGTTTAAGACAATGACCACCATGATGGAAGATGGCCACTAGGAGTGAAAGGAGGGAGAAAAAAAACAATCAGGCAAGTGGATTTTGAGAGAAGGTCATTGGGGCACCAGACAGCTCACTGGTACAGTATGGAAAAAGCAGCCTGTGACAGCTGAGGAAGAACTCAGCAGGCAGCAAAAAGCACCAATGTGAGAGAGTCCTGTGGGCTTCCAAAATGTGAGGCACTAGGGTTCAGTACAGGAAAGGAGCAAGAGGCACGTCCCAGCTGGGAGCTAGGAGGGATGTGAGCAGACTTCCCTTCTTACATCCTGGACAAGCTGAGAAGTAAAACATCCATCCAGAACCTTATGAGAACAACCCTGAATGCCAGAGAAGAAAACTACCAGCTCTGGGTCTGGAGAACAAAAGGGTTATTTCCAAGCCCCAGTTAATTAGCAGCACACCATGTGGTTTTTGTTCACCTGAGATGTCTGTCTCTAGGATATTGGTACTGTGCAATATCATTCTCTACCCTCCAAAATTACATTCAGACTACACTATATAAGCACGTTTTTAAACCATGAAAGAGTAAAGTACTTAGAACATGATGTGAAATATTACCAGTAACTCACCAGCTTTTGAGGTAAAACCACTGAGATGAGCCTCTTTGATGATTTTTCCTATGCTCTACTTGTTTATTGGAAATTACAATAATAAACTAGTCACATTATGGCAACTAGAACTAGTTTAGTTACCCATAGTCTCCAACCAGAAAGCTAATTTATGTGGCAGACATACATTTCTTGTGAGAACACTGTTCTTGTACGTCACAGCCAAGTGTAACTCCCAAGTTCTGGTTTTCCATGCATATATCTTAGTACACAACACCCAAACTAACAACAAGGGTTTTTACAACCACAGTATTGTACATTGCTTTTCTGCAATAGATGCATAGGTCATCCCTAGAAATATGAAATAGTATTATTATTAAACTGTCAATAACAGCACACAAACCTACTTTGGCATTTTCAAACACTGCGTTCCTTTGTTTTCACTCTGCTTGGGGTTATATTTTCCTAGCTGATGCTCTGCTGAGGACACAGCCACACAGACAATCCTGGTGTAGTTTTAGTGCCTTTTTCAGTGCTGTTTCCAGATACCATTTTGGCAAAACAAAGCCAGAACCCAAATGCCAGCATCTCCTGCCTGTACCTTAGCCAGCAAAAAATATTTTCATAAACTAGGTGCCTTCTTACCTGCAGCAAAACCCAGTGTAAAGCAGGTATAACAAAGGTTTCTTAACTTCACTGACAAAAGAAGAGGAAGAGTATAAAAAGAGAATATAAAGAACTGCATTCTCTCGAGGAGTTATATCTGAAAATTGACATTAAATCGAGGATAGACAGGGCTGAGAGCTGCCATTAGGGAAAGGCTGTGGCCATATTGAGAGACCAGAATGAAACATGGCAGAATCTCTAAAATTAAGGGAGGCCACACCTCCATTCGACAGCTGTAACTGTGCTGAGAATAACCCCACTAGGATACATCATCACTCTGAAAGGCAGTGATTCCTTCCCAGGAAAACTCCTCTGTGGAGAACAATATTTCTTCTGTGTTCTCGTCCCCACGAAGTATTTTGGGGAAATGATGAGTATCCCACTTGACAGACAAGGAATTCTAGGGAGAGATGCTTTAGTCAAGGTCACACAATGACTCACTGCTGAGGCTGCCCCTGCAGTTCATGCCTCACACATTCACATCCATTGTCTTTTACTAAAGGCAAAAAAGCCTTGTGGATTTTCAACAGTTACCAAATCAGCCAGGTCATCTGCTTGGAAGAAAACATCAAGGAACAGTGAAGAGCAATCCCCCTCTTGCAAGAGAATACTCAGGATATTCCAGGTCCAAACAAAGAATGGAATGTCTGAATTGCTCGAGGAAGAGAAAAGCAGGGTGGCTGTGAGTGCCCTCTGTGCACCCCACTTTGGCTCTGCTGCCAGCAGAGCTTGCCCACGATCATGCCTTGGGCAAGGAAGAAGGATGGGCCACGAAGCCATTGCATTCCTGGGGTCCTCCTGACACTCCACGGGAAAGGTAGCACCCACTGCTGCAGAGGGAGCACCCCAGCCACAGACACAGCTGGCAGCTGAGCTCCACAGGAGCAACCCTGCCCCCAGGTCACCCCTTCTGAGCAGAAGGATTGATTTTGGACTCATTCTTCATCCCACGATGACACGCAGAGGAACCGACACACTGACACCCCCTCTACGTACAGGAGCACACTCAGACCTTCCCTGAGCCAGACCTGCTATACAGGGGTTGCTTTACTACACTGCCCCCCAGACCTAATAAAGCAACCACCCACCACACAGTCCCTGCAGAAACACCCCTCAAATACACCCCTTACACACACACACCCCCCCACTGGAACATCTCAAGGCACCTCCCTTCCACACAGACCCTGCATGCACCACATTCAGACGCAGCACATGAACTCCCAACGCCCTCTCCACACACATCGCTGTGCAAGACCCCCCCCCAGCACTCCCCTCACATACACACAGCCCAACACACCTCTACACACCCCCTGAGCACAAACCCCAGCGCACACCCTGTGCATGAAGGCCCCGAGGAAATCCCAACCCCTCCTCTGCAATCAACCTTTCACAGACAAACGTATAAACCCCCAAATTTCACCGAGTGCAACCTGCTCAAAACACCCTTCTCCATACAAAAGCCTTGTTCATTAACTCCCCTTCCTAAACGTGCTCTGTGAACTCCCAACACCCCCCTCCACACACTCCAAGCACTAAAAACCCCCAACGCCCCGCCTTCCACACATCCATCATCCACGCAGTGCCTGCACCCCGAACACCCCTCTCCACACACACCCACGTCCCCGCACAGCCCTGACCACACCCCTGTGGGTTGTTCACGCACACCTTGCGTGCATAATACCCCCCAAAACACCCCTATACCCAGAGTACATAAATCCTTCCCGCACCCACTGCACGAATGCCTCAGCACCCCTTGCTTTTCCATTCAACCCCATCCACGCCAAGGGAAACCCACACCCCTTCCCAGCCACCCCCTGCACATATCGGGGGCCACCCCCCGGCCCCAGAGCCGGCACAGACGTGGGGACACCCTCAGACAGCCCCCGAGCCGCGGACACAGCCGTGTCTAGCCGAGAGTAGACACACCCCTCTGGCTGCACATCCGCAGCCGAGCGAGCGCGCTGGGGACACCACGGGGGTGTCACCGCCTTCCCCCCCCCTCCCCACCCCGCACCGCTCGGGAGGGGAAGGCGAACGGGCAGGTTCAGCACAGCGGGGCAGAAGCATCCCTGCCTTTCGCCCGGGGAAATGTGACCTTATCGGCAGACCCGAGTGGTGCAGCCCCCTTCCCACCCCGCCTCCTCACTGCACCAGGCAGCGATGCTAATTACCTTCCTCCAGCTCATCCATGCTCCCGATCTTCCGCGAGCCATCGATGGTATAAATGTAACGGACTCCCTGAGGCAGATTGATGTTGTCGGACAGGGACCGGGTCAGGTCAGCCAGGAGGGCATCAAAACTTCGGAAGCGGTCAGAGGACACGGCATATACAATCCCCTTGAAGTAGCGGTCCCCGTTGCGATAGAAACGAACCTTCTTGGCTTTCTTCTCGTTACTCAGTGCCTGTAAGGTCCTGGTTCTGTAGAAGCTACAGTGAGCGCTGTGAGTGGGGCTGGGCAACCCGTTCATCCGTGAGCCTCGCATGTTTCTGGACGCCTTGTCTCTTTCGTCAAAGTGTCCAAAATCAAGTTCCATAGTTTGGTGAACCCTAAAGATCTGAAGCTGGGCGGGAAGGAGATGGGGAGAGAAAGAGTGCAAAGGGAGGGGTTAGAACCAAGCAGAGCCACAGATTTCAGGGAAAACTGACACTAATGCAAGGGCTGTGTGTGGAGCAGGACAGATGCATTTGGGAAGAGCCCCCTCCCCTGACCCAGATTTGTATCGATTCCGGGGACTGGGAGTAGGAGGGGTCCTCGCATTTTGAAAGAGATCCAACTACTGGGGGCAGGGCGCACGTTTCTAGAGAGCTGTCTGCTCCTGCACCTGGGAGTTTTCAAAGTGCAGTAAATTGGGGCTTGGGGCCGAAGGGATACATGGCAATCGCAACTCTGCCCCAAAGAACTCATCCGAACACCAGTTGGCAATGAATTAAACCTCTGAGCCCTGGGAGGTTTCCTTTAGCAACAGAAAACAAGGAGATCCCAGTAAGTCAGCCCTTCAATCTGTCGAATCACGGAAGGACCCAGAGCATCTGAATGTTTAACATTAGAATAAACTGGCATTTATGAAAGAATGGTCACAGGGGAATAAGCAGTTTCTTTGTGACAGCCTGTTCAATAAGGGTTAGCAATGAGATCCAGCCCACCCTTCCCCCTATCCGCAGCCCCCTCCTAGCCCATCAATCAATTCCCAGGACCAGCCTACATCTCTGAGAAGAAATGACTGCAAAGAAAAAAATCTGTCATTGAAACGCAGCTTCGGTAAGCTCTTTTCAGCCTTAGTCTCCTCTGAATCGCATTTTTGCTCCCGTTTAATGAGGAGGAGAAAATAAAGGGGCTATTTCCACCTCCCCCTTCCAGCCCTAAGTGATTTAATCGCTGGAAGTGCCCGTGCCCCAGGGACACGCCGCCCCTGCTCCTCACCTTTCATTGTTCTGAGTACGGGGGCTCCCAGCACAGAAAAGCTGAGCCTGGAGCTGACACCCAGCAAGCAGGAATTTTGCACAGTCTCTAGTTTATGCTCAAGAACAACCTTCCTCCGGCTCCAAACCCCAACACAAAAGGAGAAGGAACCCCCCCCCCAACCCCGCAATAGAGACCCTTTCCACTCCCTCAGCTCAATCAGGAACACGGAACTCGCATGTTATATGTTGCTTGTATGTTAACACGGGGCTGAAAGGGGATTTACACCAGTACTCGGCAGCCAGGTATAAATCTAGGAAAAGCTGTTGCTATCTCTTCCCCACCCCTTACATTTGCCAGAACGAAGCTCCTTCCCCGTATTTTACAATGTCAACGTGACCTGTGCAGGAAAAAATCATTGTCCCCAGCCTGCAGTGAAGCAGATGACAATGCAGCCAATCTGCAGAGAAACCCCAGACTGGGAACATTTGCCCCGCGATGCCAGTTGGGGTAGATTCATTCTGGTGTCATGCACTGAACAATGAAACATCCAAGCAACTTCGGGAATGAATCAGAGGATGCAGGGGTTTTGATTTTAAAATGAACTGCAGATGCTGTCAGACACTAAGAAAAGATTCCTCCTTTCCGTTACTTTTCTGCATGCAAGTCACTCAAAAAAAGCTCTACTCACCGGTTTTCAGCGCTCAGGGTGGAGATGCTGAGAGAAAGAAAACCAGGCTCACTCTGCCTTTGTTGTCTGAGCTCCAAGCAAGAAATTCCTGCCAGGGTGGATGAGACGCCTCCTAGGTCCTAGTGCCTTGCTCCATCCCTTCGCGGTAACTTTGCCTCGGTGATTTTTACTCTCACCGTCAGTAGCCTGCTTGTAGTCTGTATCTGAGGGTAAAACAGCGTGTTTATTCCAGGTCTGGATAGGTTAACAGATGGGTAAATAAAACGTCTAAAGGGGCAAGTTTAGGGGTGATGTTTGGAAAGATGCGAATTTCCCCTTGGATCCAACTGCACCAAGAAAGCATCTGGCCAGAAAAAAAAAAAAAAAAAAAAAAAAAAAAAAAAAAAAAAAAAAAAAAAAAAAAAAAAAAAAAAAAAAAAAAAAAAAAAAAAAAAAAAAAAAAAAAAAAAAAAAAAAAAAAAAAAAAAAAAAAAAAAAAAAAAAAAAAAAAAAAAAAAAAAAAAAAAAAAAAAAAGATAATAACTGGGACTGATGCCCCAGTACTACAGGATCAGCAGTACAGGAGGGTCATGGCTACAATCCTGCAGTGTGGTACAGTGCTGGCACAAGACTCCAGTGCGTTAGGAAGGCAACTAAGAAAATCCTAGACCGCTGGAAGTGGGCACAGTCCTGCTCCTGTACTGGTTTTACACAGCATTCCTGGTTTACACTGGCAAGCAGAAAGGGAGGGTTCACTTGGTGGTTCTGCATGAGGTGCCCCTGAATTCTTTTTCTCTGTTAACACTGGACATAAGCCAAAGCCAGAGCACTGAATCCCAGTTCATTCAAATCCCCAGGAGATTCAGGATGCAGTCATTCGACATAAGCTTAACCAAACAGATCCAGTGTGGTTCATATCCCAAATCACGAGAAGTTTATTTTCAATTTCCACTGCAGGAGGACCCAGCTGTTACAAAATTGTACTGGGTTCTTTCTCTGACAGCAAAATCTTTCACCTGCTTCCTTGGTGGAGATTTCAATCCTGCAGCTAGAGGAGCAGCACCACTAACCCTGCTCCTAGCCCCACGGGTGCTGGCCCCACCTTTATTTTAGGAAAGAATGGGATTTGGAAATGTGAATCTTCCCATCTGTAGAAGGAAATCTTTCCTAACAACGCCGTGTCTGTTTCGAGCGCAAACATCAGATGTTGTCATTTTGGCACATCACAGCAGTATCACATTTACACAGAAGAAGTTGGTATTTATTCCAGCTTTGTCTGCCCTGTACATGATAGTCCAGGCAACGCTGACACAAACCCACTGAGAGCTTGTCTTTGTCTGCCAGCAGCTTTCACACATGACATTTGGAAAAAGTTTCTTATTCCATGAAACCACCCTTTTATTCAAAGGCTCCCATGCATCCTCTGCTGAAGCTCTTGGCTGCTCCCTTATGTGCGTGGTGGGATCACTGCACAGGAGAACACGGGGAAGAACAGGATCTGTGCTCTCCAGGGCATATTTCAGTAGGTCTCTGGATCCAGTTGCAAGAGGTATGTTGGGACTTCAAGCCTTCTCTATTCCAAATTAGATAATTCCTGGCCGTTTATCACCACGAGCTTAATCTGCCCAGGATTAACAATTCTTTCCTTTACCACAATACTGCTGTAAATATAAATTTATCCATGCTTTAAAAATTTGCCAAAGATATAAATCATTATGCATGTGCCAAGTACAATAATGGGAAAAATAGAGAAAAGCAGACCAAATCCAGTCTTCGGTGGCACACAGAGCTTTGACAGAGAAGCAGCACACTGTTTGGGATAATGTCTAAGGATCTGGATACTACCCCAGAGTAACCTGGCAGGGTGATGTAAACCCAGTGGAACTGTACCACAATATATTAATCTCCCAAGTTTGACATATATGGAAAGTTCTGAGGACAGCAATGAGTGTCAAACAGCATTAACAGATGGCTCTTGACTTCTTCCTACATCTGAGAGCATGTCTGTATGGACAGGTCTGCTCAGGACACTCTCAGAAGCTTTTTGAAACATGGGCACTTCCTTTTAAAAGCAGAATTACTGCAGCAAAAGAACTTGCATTTGTCCCCACCTGAAGGATAAGGTTTCTGTAGCAAAGGATGGTTATTCTCTTGAGTAAAACCTCGAGTTACTCCTAAATGGTGCCCAAATCACCTTCAGTACAGTTGTCTTTCTTTAATCCTGTCACAAGACCAGAGGGATCTCAGCAGCCAGAGCCTCATCAGAGGTGAAGAGCCCCGGAGCCAGACTGATGTCACATGTTCTCAGTGAAATCACACCATCCTTGCTTCTCTTGAAGTGAGAACAGGATCATCTCATGCTACAGACACTGGCACAGAAACAAGCAGCTCTTTCTCGACAAATGCAAGGGCCTGCTCCTGACTTCATTTCTGTTGCTCAGGCACAAGAGCTCCTTCACTGGCCTTAAGGAGTTAATGCTAGTCAAAACCTATTTACATCAGAAGAGACTCACCCTCTGAGACACCATAATCTAAACAATTTTAGGCAGCGTGAGTGATGGAGAATTGGAAAGAAAATTCTTCTCCCCGTCAATAATTTCATCTAGCTGTAACGGAAAGAATAAATTTAGCTCTTCAGATTAAATTATCAGCTTTAAATCAAGTGAATCATCTTTCCTCCAGAACGCTAACGTTTAGACTTTTGCCTGTGTAACTAAATCAGTATAAAGACGTTTGTTGACATTGCTGAGCAACTGTGACACTGTGGAAAGGGACAGACTACAGGTAAAAGGGTATGTTTTATGCTAATCTCTTCACATGCATCTAGAAAATCCAGTTTCTAGCATCATGAGAAGTGGCAGTCTCAAGTACTCTGTGCCAACACTCAGTTGTTTTGCTAGGCAGCTTCCTGACTTCTATAAAAAATTTGTCTCTGATAGCCCAGCACATTTGCTGAACAGGATATAAGTTGGGGTGATAAGTAGCCAAGGCCTGGCAGCATCACAGCTGAGAATTATGGAAAAAATCAAGTGATCACTGCTTTTGGAGGAAGTCTTGGATCAGCATTCTCTAGTCAACCTATTTAGAAGCACATGTTTAACTACATTTCTCATTTTAACCTCTGTTCTTCTGGACTCCTTTGAAATTGTCATCCCCCCATCGCTGCTTTCAAAGCTTTGCTTGATGTGAACTTGCACACCAAAAGCCTCTGCAATGACAAATTGCTATTTCAGGGCTCTGCCAAATGTGTCTGGGCACTGATGACTGAGAGCTCATAAAGCCAAAGGCTCAGTCTTGACCCTATAGAGCAACAGCCTTTAAATTTGAATCTTCAAAAGAGCTGAGGGTTCATCGAAGAATTATCCTATATCAGACTATAGAGTTAAGTTTCTCCTACATAATACTATGAGCTAATAAGCAGGGGGGACTTGGCAGACTTTCACCACATAACATTTGTTTCCTTTGGAGATTTATTTTTATAGGGACCACACACATCTGAAAGTCTTTTAAATAGCAGTGTTAGAGAGCCAATGTCAGCCCAGCTGCTGGGGAGAGAAGGGTGGAGGAACACCTCCCAGAGCACACCACTGAAAGCCTTGTAGCCATCTGCAGGGGCTTGTTCAGACCTTGAACTCTCTAGAGGGCTGGACCCTTTTCCCAGCCTGAATCCCTGGAAACTCCAGGGATGAAAAGGGACAAAGTTTTCAGTCTGGGGAAGGAGGAGAGGGTGGAAGAGAAGCTGGTCTCCAGGGCCCCCTCCAGCAGCTGCCTGTGCAGGACTCTGTGTCCCACAGCCCCAGGGTCTCCTGGGTGGGACCTGCCACTCCCCCAGACCCCAGAGGCTGTGCTGAGTCAGCGCATTTGTGCTGCAGCCCCACACCCTTGGCAGATGCCCTCAGTCTGAGTAGATGACTTCAGATAAGCTCCTGCTGAAACTGGGGAGATAGAGGCTTTTACATCCCCTGAGGGATCATCAGGAAGCAGGCTGCAAGGGAAGAGGCCATTTCCTGTGCTAAGTATCTGGAATCAATGCAGTGAACTCACCCAAGATATTCCCAACACATCCAGACACCAGAAGGCATTAAGACTCACAACAGTCATTCAGAAGGAAAATACCTTTTGTTCTAGATCTCTTCTGGCTCCATCTCCTCACTACTACAAGCCACAATCAGTAAATCTTTCCCAGCTGAAAACAAAGTCCCTGATAGCAGAAAACAAAACACCTCCACCCCATGGTATTTGGAATGAACCCTGCCAGACCCAGTGAGTTCCATGAGTCAGATTTTGGTGGCAGAACAATGGCACACCAATTTGCAAAGCTTGCAGAAAAGCAGGGCAATGCCTGCCCCTTGCATTGCCTGTACCCCGGGGAACATGCAGAACCTCACTGAGGTTGTCAGTACAATTTTGCTGACCAAGTCGTGGATGATATATGGACTGTGAGTCCCAGCCAAGGTCATGACAAATAGAAGAATAAAAAATCCAGTTGTTTCCTTTTTTTTTTAAGGTTCTCCACTATAGCAGTTAGGAGATTCGTGACCAAGAATTTAACTTCTTGATAATTTCATACATTTTATATAACTGAATACCTGATTGCCAGCCTCTCTCAAAATGCCTGCTGAATGTAACGTTGGCTTGAAGGACTTTCCTGATGGAATACTTAGTGATAGAAAGGGAAATCCTATCAAAGCCATCATGGGGGATCATGTCACATTCAAGATGGAAATGCAAGATGTTTCCTTTCAAACATAGATCCTTTCTGTCACTCTGAAGGCAGTGACAGTGAAGTCAGGTGACACTGGGGGAGCATTTGTAAAAGGAAACCAAACAGCTCACCCTATAAGCTCAGAAATCACAACAATAAACCATTTCCATGAGAGACTTCCCCTCAATACACTTGGTAAATGTCATCCCAGACCAAACCCAACAGAGGCTGGGGGTTTAGCCATATCAGTGCCACAGGAAAATACCTTCTCATCACCAAATAGTGAAAGCATTCCCAACAGAAGCCAAAAGATGCCTTTAGTGGCCTTAGGAGACAGAAGAGCTCTTGAGCTCTGATAGTCAGCATAGAATCAGACAAAGGCTAGAGGCCAAAGGAGGGCAAATTACACCAGCCTGGAGTTCTCACAGCCTATCTCGGGCTCATTTTGAACTTTGAAATTACAAGCATTTCTCAGATCCACCTAACCCAGTGCACTGCCCGTGGCAGTAGTAGTCTTGTTTCAGTCAGAGCACACGCACCTTTGTTGGAGAAGGCTCACACTCTGGCACAGCCTGTGTTTATGCCAACACATCTGGCCTCTGGCAGCAGAGCACGGGTGCTGGAAAACTCCCAGGGTAGCTGCAAGGCCCTAAGGAAACCTGTCTCTTGGCAGGAGATGAGTAATCAGCGTTCAGAGTGGGGATTCTGGCTGAGCTCAGCTGTTGTGTAGAAGCTTTGAGCTGTCAGCTACATAGTAGGAGTAATTGTCATTCAGCTTGCTCGTCTCCTTCCCCCAGCAGTAACAGCTGAGAGAGAGAGGCAGCTCAAAGGTTTTTGCGCTCTCCAGAAAAGAAGAGAGGAGAGTAGGTAGAGAATGCTTTTGTGCCTGTGTTTTATGGTTTTCACAGGATGGTTCAGATCTGTTTTATCCTAAAAATTCACAGAAAACCAGAATAGATGGTTATTTTTCCATGGCAGCAGATATTCCTTAGCTATTTTGCTATTGTTCTCCAGGCACCCATATCACCTACCTACAACTTACTATTGATAATCATTGCTTTGCATCTGTCTTGGCATTTAAAACACTGAAAAAAACTCATTTATCTCCATTAGAAGAAAAACTTATCAGCTCAAAATCTCATGCAAATCAAGAGCATACTGAAAGACCATTGTTTAAACATCAATGAACTGGGATCCCTTGTCTGCATAGCTGCAGCCTCTGACTCCAGAGAGACACAGACTCATCGGACAGAACAATCAAACCCTGCCGTGCACAAGGTCAGCACTGACACCTTCAGTGCCCTTTCTCCAGCAAGGAGCCCACACTGCAACCTCTGTCTCAAACTAAACCAAAACTTCTCCCGTAATTACTGCCAGGCTTTGTAAAGCTGGGTCTTGCACACAGCAATACCTTGCTTGTTTCTAGTACGAGGCACCTTGAGCATGGTGAGCATGGGAAGGATACAGGTTCCCAACACATGCTGACGTGCAAAGCCCTCTCTCCCTAGCAGCTATCGAGGTATTCAGGGATTTTAGACACTTCCTGGGAGCCTACAAAGAGCTCTGTGTGCGTTTTATCTTTAAAGCAAAGTGTATGGAAACACTGTGCTGCGCTCTGACTTCTAAATAGCTGTGTTTCAAGTACTGAAACTCTGATCTGAACTTCTGCAGCTCTTCCCTTGCTCCCTCCATGCATGCCAGAGTTGTGCTGACAAGTGAGAGATGGCTTCAGGCAGTTCTCCTCCTTGTCTCCTCCTTGTGACCATCAAGAGATAAGCACGGGGCATCATTAATGTCCCTGAACAGACTCACTGGAAAGAAGCATCATCCAGGAGGAAGACAATGACTATAAGTGCTTTGATACTTATAGAAAGAAAAAAATTACCGTTTTATCTTTTGAACATCTGTGGCTTGTTGAAAACAAATCCTTGGTTAACATTGCAGGGGAGTACTGGATGATGGTTTAGAGGCTGTTGGGCAAGAAGCTGACACCAGAAACTGATTCTGATGCTATTTTATCCTCAGACTGTGCAGGTTGTGCTCATTAGGAAACCCTCCCAAGATAAAAAGGTACTACACACTGCTCAAGATTATCTGTTCTTCCTCTTTAGATGAAATTCCCAGCCTGGAAAACTTTGTGAACCACACTGTACTTGAACAGGAGAATTGGAACCATATCAGAACATCAGGACTAGTATCTCAAAGTTTGGATCAAGGAGAAACTCCTTGTCTGAAGGTGTAAGCAACTAAATTTCTGATTCCAAGAGCTCTTTAAAGGGATACCCTACATCAGCTGTGTAAACACTCAAACTGAGCAAGGATATAGGTGTTCAGGCACCGGGTAAAGCAGGTTTCAATTACAGACCCAGTTCTGAGCTGTCATCAGTCACCACAGAACTGGAGCCAAAAGGCAGCTACTTCAGCTGCTTGCAAGCCACAAGGAACTGTGGCTGTTTCCTGTAACTTCAAATCCAGAGAAACAAAGCCCTAGAACCACTCAATGTGTAGTGTGTAAATAGGACCTGCTCTCCCTTCTGTGTGGATTTGAGGACAGTCATTACACGGGATGCATGGGCCAAGCGACTCAAGCCAGAAAACCAACTGATGAAAAAAAAGAAAAAAAAGAAAAAAAAAAGGTCAGTTTCAATCCTGGCTAGGACTGAAGAAAGGATATCAAGTAGCAGACTGACTTCACTGAGGGCCCTGTGGGCTGTAACCACAGTCCTCTCTCTTCATTAGCATCAGCTACACTACAAAGGTGAGGGCCCTCCTGCAGCAAAAGACTTCAGCCCCAGAGTTGTGTGTACATTAAGTCCCAGCAGAACGTCCCCATCCCACCTTTATACCACAGGATAATGATATATTATTATACAATTGCTACAGCCACTGCTTTTGTCCACCTTCTGTTTTATTCTGACTCCCAGAGAAAGGCAGAGCAGCTGATTGCAGCCCCACTGCAGGAACAGGGTACAGCCACAAATACTGCTCTTTGTATCCATTAAGTGCTTTGCTGCTCCGAGTTAAAGTTTTATTCTGTTTCCAATTAGAAATCCAAACTGCTTGTTGGATTAGGAGACTTTCACTCTCTAGGCAACCAAACAAATATTTTCAGTTTGATCCTTGTGTTTTTTAACCCTGAAAGCACACGGAGCACTCTGCTCAAACACCCCCTTTACTCAAGTTTAACTGAAGGCACACACACCATGAAGAGTCTGCACATCCCCCGGGCATGGTCATGACTCGTTTCATTGTGGTCACCCTGCAGCCATCCAGCCCTCAGCAATGCCAGACAGCCAGTTTGTGGGCTAAGGCTGTAGACATAACCCTGACAGGGAGTTATGAAAGGCAGTGCTTGTCTCACTTCTAGCCCACACCAGTCATCACCAGGCTGGTTCATGCCACAGATCTTTTCCTTCTCTCTCTCTCTCTCTCTTTTTTTTTTTTTTTTTTAATGGCACTCTTCCCTCTCTTCGCTGCGGGATATCCATTTTAGGCTGCCTTCCTTGCCCCTTCTATAGAGAGGGGACCTGCAGAGAGGGTTAGCTGTGCTCCCTGCCGTGCCGATCGCGTCACACACCCTCCCACAGATGCAGTTTCATCCCTGCACACCGCTGGTTCCCCCTGAGTTCGGCAGATGCGGCAGGAAATGTCTGTGAGGCACCACAAGTGCCGCGCAAGTTCAGCGCCCGAAGGGTCCCTGCCCCGTGCCCCGCAGAACCGCTGATGCCGGGAGACACCCCCCTGCGCCACGGGGGTCTGCGGGGTGGCAGCGATGCCACCTCGTGGTGACACCGAGCAGCAGGACCGGGAGCAGCGGTCCCAGCTCGGGTGCGGAGCGGCTGCTGCTGCTCACGGCAGTGCTGCGGGGTGTGCCCGGACACGGGAGGAAGGACGTGAGACCACAAGCAAACGCCACGCTGTAGCTGTGGGCCGTGAAATGCCAAGCAAGGACTTGCAGGAACAACAGTTAGTCCATCTATGGATGGACTTCTATGGCTAAGAAATTAGTCACTTCTTCCTTCATCCCCTTGGCATGGCAGCAGGAAGCCAGGAAAGATCCTGGCTTTTTAGGGCTGGTGATGTGCAAGGTCAGTGCAAGCTCTGAAGAATGTTCTCTGCCCCCCAACCCCATGGGCTGTGGAATCAGAATCATTATAAAATCATAGAATAACCTGAGTTGGAAGGGACCCACCAGCCCATGGTGGAGCAGAGATCCACCTGCAGCCCGTGGAGGACCCCACACCAGAGCAGGGGGATGTGCCTGAAGGAGGCACAGAAAAGGTCATGAAGGACTGTCTCCCAGGGGAAGGACCCCACACTGGAGCAGGGAAAGAGTGGGAGGAAGAAGGAGCAACAGAGACAATGTGTGATGAGCTAACCACAGACCACAGGTTCCATTCTTTATTCCCCTGCACCGCTCAGGGGGAGGAGGTGGAGAAGATCACGAGTAAAGCTGAGCCTGGGAAGAAGGGAGTGGTGGGGGAAAGGTATTTCATTATTTGCTTTTATTTCTAACTACCCTACTCTGATTTGATTGGTAATAAATTAATTTCCCCAAGACAAATCTGTTTTGCCCTTGACAGTAGTTGCTGAGTGATCTCCCAGTTCTTATCTCCACACTTGAGCCTTTCATCTTATCTCTCTCCCCCTGCTCAGCTCCTCTCCAATCATTTTGAATGGTTAGTCAGGCCTGGACTGCTGCTTCCTGGCAATGAAGCAGATAGATCTGTAACACACCTTTCCATTTGTGCATTGGGTTTTACCATCCCTGAAGGGGGGAAGGAACACAGACACGTTCTTGGTTTTGCCTCACAGGATCAGAAACAGAATACCCCTTGCTTGAACTATACCAGCTTATCATTTGAGCTATTTCAGGGAAAACAAGCTCCAGAGATAGAGTTTTAGCTTAGTCAATATTGCATTGAAACATTAGCAGCTTATGTGAGCCAAGTCAGACCAACTGAAGGCTTTGCAAAGCTAATTATAATTTGATTCATGTGGCCCACTGGGTGATGGCAAGACACCATTTCAAATTAGAACAGATACAAGGAACAGTCTCCCTAAACGACAGCACAGCTTTCTTCCCTTTAATGCAGGGTCTGCAGACAACTGGATGAAGGTCTTATAAAAGACTCGAGGAAAAGAGGTTATTGAGCACTTTACCTTTTGATCCCCTTTCGGAGGTGTCCCCTCTGCCACCCCAGTCGGCAGCAGTTAAATGCGGTACCAGCAGATGGCAACCCAAGAAGAGTTTCCGTTTCCAACAACTGTCCGAGCCACTCAGGGAAGCAGCGTAGGTGGCCCCAAGCACCTACTTTCCTGCCGCAGCAAGAGAATCCGACGAGTTCTGTGTCACTGCAGTTAAATCTCTGAGGGAACTCCAAGGCTAAAGGGAACACGTGGGTGTTTTAGTCTCTAACCAACAGCTCTGCAGCAGACACACCTTCGTGGTATTGCCCAAAATCCCCCTTTCAGCAGCTTTTAACTCACCCCATAAAATTCTAATTAGCTTCTCAGTGCTAACACATGGGATGCTCATGCCAGGTGTACCTGGTCACCGACTGATGTGCCTCAGCAGCGCCAGAGCCTCCCTGCTCACTTCCACACCCTTGCTGAAGGCTGGATGCAAGTGATTTCCTTTGAGCAGCGTTCAAAGCACATCACAAACCCACGTGAACACAGCCCATTTTCTCAGGTCCTCATGCCCAGGCTTTCCTTTTGGCTGGCTCGAGAAGAGCTCCTGCTTCACGCAGCGAATTGCAGGGAGTTGCTGTTCAGGTGCACTTCCCTCTGCCTCCAACAACTTGTGATTAGGGTTTACATGCAGAAAACATTTTCAACATTGCTTTAAGCATTCAGAGTCTTCCCAGATTTTCAAAGGCTGTTAGGGAGCCGGTCTGATGGTCCCTGCAGAGTTGATGTGCTCCCTCTTTTGAAGGAGCAATGCTTGCCCAGAGCCACAGGACCAGGGTGCCTAGGGATGTACCAGAAGGACTGAAGTCCCCAAGGACTGAAGCTAGAGCACAAATTCAGACAAGCCACAACCCACACGTTTTTCCTCCATGTTTCTGTCATTGGCTCAGCTCTGTAGTGAGAAAGAGCCCAGCACAACATGCCTGCTGACTGTGCCTTACCAGCCTGGCTTTCACAGAGCACATGAGAAATACCTGCTCAGATTGAAGTCCAGACTATTCTTGAGCCTGTGCTTCTACATCTACAAAGGGGAGAATTTGGATGTGAAACTGAGGAGACTGCTCGGTCTTCCCAGCACTCGAACAAGCCTCAAACCCAGGCACAAGCTTCACCAACATGAGTTTTATTGAGAAGGGATGAAAAACTGAATCTATCCCTCCAGAGGGATATCAACAAATCAGGCCAAACACATATGAAAGGGCTACTTGCAGTGACCATTTTGGAGTCATAAAAGGGGATATGAGTGACCTGTCTAGTGAGGGGTGAGATTACAGCAACATCTAGCTAATTAGTAGGGCAGGAGACAGGAGGTCCCATTCACTGAACTACTGATTGAGCTGGTGCTTTTAATTAGGCACTGAGTTGATGTGCTGGAGGGCTGCTTTCCACCCCTCACCCAGGACAGAGATTAGCAGTAGTTTTATGTTAATTTATGTTGGCTGAAAAGCTAGCAGTTTTAGGAGACATTTAGATTTCAGGGAGGAACTGCTTATTAATATTCATCTCAGTTCCTATAAATATATTTCTAATCCACTGCAGGATTTAGTGGGACGTGGATGTCAGATATGTCACCACACACGTTGGATTTGCTACAGAGCAGGGGTCAGGTTGGGTCAGGTGGGTGTTGGAGCAGAGTGAGCCTGTGCTGTGACAGGTTGGATAATACCAGCTCACAGCTGTGTGACATGGATGGTGGCTTATCTGTGCCATTTCTGCTACAGTGATAGGAGCTGGACAAGTCCCAGGACAAGCACACACGATGTCTCTTGAGCAGCTGCCATGCACAGAGTAGTTTTCTCAGTCTCTTAGGCTTTTCATATTTCTGGCTTCTAAAAATAACATCAAATCACTGCTCCTTAACAGAGGAGGTAGATCTCAGCTTCTCCTTATGCTTCTTCAGGGGCTCTCTGAGCCTCTCCTTTGCATAAGAACTGTTCTCTGTCTTCTGTTTCCCAAACAACTTTGTACATCTCTCTGTCCCAAAAGGCTGTAGAGAGCTCTAACCCAAACTACATTTGTTAATTTTAATCAACCACCCATCACAGTTTTAAGTTTGCTCCCCAGCTAAACTCTGCTCTCCAGTTTAGCCCCAATCCAGCTGGATACAGACATCCCATAAGGGGCACAGTTTTCTAGACTCTCCCCACACACATTTTCCCTGTGCACTGACCTTTCCACGTGCTTCCACTCACTTCCCCATCAATAAGAACTGGTTCCAAGATAACATTTTCACTATGACTGGCCCATATTGGTTCAACCACAGCAGAAACAAAGTATTCATTGGCTCAGCTGCCCTACAGAAAAGTCTCTGGTGTTGCAAAGTCTCCACAGGGTATACAATGGGATCCATGAGCAAAATCATGACATACACGCCCTAAAGCCCTAAATCCGAGGAAATAACATTTCTGGAGCACTGAAACAAAGAACACAACATGAATAAAGTGATACCATTCCAAACAACCACCAGCAAGCTACTCACAAGTTGTCAGAGGCTGCGTCATACTGGCTGGCAAAAAGAGCTTTTGGTTCCTTTATGTTCTGCACGTGAGCTGGAAAAAAAACTGCCATGGGGTGGATAGAAACAAGGGTAAGCAGTCCTGAAGTGACAGTCACCAACAGACCAACACCTGCAAGGAGGAGAGGTGTTACTACACCTTTGTTAGAAAGCAGTCTGCTCCATGCCTCAGTCAGGAAGTCCTGGAGTAGATTCAGATGATGCTAAAGAAAGATGTCTTAACTAGTGGTGAACACATCCTTCAGAAATGAAGCAGGGATTAATTCATTCTAGTATAACTATTCCCTGAAGTAAATAGCATTGGATTTGTTTCTGGAACAAGTAGCTCGTTGCCTCGGCCTGTGGCAGAAGCAGCAAGTGCCAGCCATCTGGAGTGTGATGTGGCCCGTTGCCAACATTGCTCTGATGCTGGGGAAGAGCTGGGGAGAAGAGTGAGTTAAGTTAGGAGCACATGTACAGCATAGAGAGAAGGGAGAGCAAGGGAGGCAAATCTGCACTGTGAGCTACAAGCAGTTGCTGTCCCAGCCTATTTCCCTGCTTGGCTCTCGTTCTCCACCACTCTCTCACTGTCATCCTCAGCTACTTCTGCCATTAGTTGCATCTCGTGGGTTTTAACTGATAGTCCATTACTTATCAAACATATTAATTACAGAGATGATTGCTTTTATCTGCTGCAGTCCTGGAGAGATTTTGGGATTTATGGTTGGATAATGCAGTTTGGTATCACCTGCCTCAGATAAAGAGCCATTAGCCATTACACCACTGTGGTTTCTATTGGAAAAAAAATAAACATTAAAAACCATAATCCATAGACATCAGCAATAGAAAGCATGTCCATGGGTTTTGGTTTGCCTGCCATTGCTGCATCCCTCTGGAGTCACTGGACTGTGCAATGGGAAAAAGTGCCTACTGGCACTTACAGAGCAACTCCTCCAGCTGGAGGCAATGGAATTCTTCTGTACATGTGTGCTCCCTTCAGCTGTGCCTCTGTAGCTCTTTCCAGCAGACTAACATGTTTCCTGTGCGAGGAACTCACCCTCTTTCTCAGATGAATTATCCAAAGCACCTCAGACACTTCAACATTTCTTGTCAGACTCATGAAACAAGTCTTACCACAGCTGGCAATGAATCTGATGTGCTGTGACAGTCACAAGCAGGGCAACAAAGAGAACCATTACATGTCAGTAGATCTGTGAAAGACCTCAACTTCCCACTACCAGGAAAAACAGGACGTGTCTCCAAAGGTGACAGTCCTGATTTCCACACGCAGGAATGTGTGAATGTAGAGACTGAGGTGCCAACTTCTATTAACACAGGATTCCTTTAAAAAGAGTTATTCTTTTGTGGATCTTGTCTTACCATTAGGTCTGAGATTGTGCTTTTCTGGAACAATGAGCAGGAAAGAATTCGATATTGTCTTCATTTCTTTTCAAAAGTGTTCTCCTGCCTACAGGAAATATTTGATGGGAGAAGGCAGTTTCTGTATCACAGATCATGAATTGCAAAGTGTCCGTACGTTTTACAAAACATGAAAGTACCTTGCAGAATTATAGCCACTGAAAAAGAAATATCTCAAAATCTGAATGGCCAAGAGGCATTTTGTGTGTAGAAACAGTAGTGGTACAAATCTTCCTGCTGCTTGAAAGGAGATCAGCTGATTCAGGAAGATTTTGAGATTTAAATTCCCTCCTGAGGACTTATATTTAAATTAGTAGAGTTGATTACACTGCAGGGTGTTCTGATGTTGTTCTTCAGTGACTGGACTTCACTCATCCCCAGTGGAATTTAAGCTGTGCCACCCACCTCATGACATGTTTATCCAGCTGTGGTGCTGGACAGTTTGTCCTAATGGTGACCAGCTTTTTTCAGTCCAGTACAGCCAGATTTCCCTACGAAACAGAGGAAAGCCCAAGCTGTGCCTTGGCAAAAGAAGTTGCCAGAATCAAACACTTGTAGACAACAATTATGTTCAGCAAAGCAGCTGAGCTGCTGAGGTTTGCTGTGGCAGTGAGTGATAAAGATTAGCTCACCCTGCTAATGAGATATGCAGACACTTAGTCAGTCTCAGAATTCAGGAGCAGTTGGCTGACACCCAACCAACCAAAGAAGCAGATGCTAAAACCTTGTTTAATATTCTGCTGACAGTGCTGTGGAGGTTACATGTGAATAAATGGGAAACAGCTGCCCACTGCTGCTTTTCCACTGCAGCCCTGTCCAACGTAACGCACTCACTGAGATATGAACATCACAATGAACTGGCTTTGCTCCCACAAACTCTGTGAGCCTGAGGTGGGCTGGGGATGGTGACAATGGTTTGGGAAGGGCACGGATGGAGAGAGTACACAAGGAGTTATATGGAACAGGAAAGAAACTGAAGTGGCTGGGCAGGGGGACTGTGTTTGCAGGAATGAATACTGCTAAAGCAGTGAGGGGTAGCTCAGACTCGAGGAACTAAACACATTAAAGACCTTGTAGAAAGTCTCTTCATTCTTTTAAGAACATTCATCTACTACCAGCAGATTTTGAACCAGGCTTCTCCAGCATCCCAAGGTTGAGCTGCTACGTTTTAAGCTGCAAAACCAGGTCCTGTGAAACAGAACAGGCCAATCTCTGCTCTGTGCTAAGCAACAAGAAATTGTCAGCAGGTTATAACCTCCCATGCCCTACTGGCTGCAGGCTCAGAGCTGTGGCAGGGGTACCATCCAAAACTGATATGGGGAATTCCAGAGGGTCTGTCCCCCACACAACTTCAGGTAGACTAATTCAGCCCCCAAGAGAACACAGCACCTTGGGGTGCTGCAGGCCACCTGTTAGCCTCCAGCAGCTGAGCAATTCAGCTTTTGCAAACAGCCAAGGGACCAGAGCACACCAAATCCCAATTTGCTCAGTGCTTGTCAGGCCCCTCCCGGAATACTGTGTTCAGTTCTGGAACCCACTACAAAAAAAAGACACAGGCAAGCTGCTGACAGTCCAGAGAAGGGCCACAAAGATGAGCCAAGGATAGCAAAGCCTGCTGTTTATGACGAAAAGCTTGAGAGAATTGGGATTGTTCAGCCTTGAAAAAAGAAGTCCGAGGAGAGGCACAGCCCCCAGAGCCCTCACAGACCCCACAGCCTCAGCAGAGCTCAGAACGCTCAGAGCCCCCATAGCCCTCAACAACCTCAAGCCCGGCCGTGCCGCCTGCGGGGGAAGCGCAGTGCAGTTCCGCAGGTTGGTCAGCGCGCGGCAGCAGGAAGCTGAGCACTCATCAGAAGTATTTCGCTCCCAATTTCCCCCCAATTGGAGAGTTTGCTCCCGATTTTGGCTGCTGTTTTGTTCTGGTTTTGGATTTTTTGTCAATATAAAAGTTGTTGCTTTTTGCACCGGTTTTTTTTTTAACAATTTTTTTTTTGCTTTCCAAAATATTAAATTTGGCTGTTTTCTGGAGCTTTTCCACAACATAAGAATGAAGTGATTTTTGCTTTTGGTTTTGTTCACGATGTCATGGGTTTTTTTAATTTGCTTTTTGGCTGCTCAGGTCTGTGTATCACAGGACAGTCTGGGCACCAGTGCCCACTGCCAGCACCATGCAAGTCCCTGGAGATGCTGCTGCTCTGAGCCTGTGCAGCTTCCAGAGGGAGCAGCACAGGGAGACACACAGCATGGGGACACGGATGGTGCCACAGGCATTCAGCTTTCCCGAGGACATCATGTTGTCAGAATACACTTGCCTGCAGACACTTCATGAGGCTTGACCACACTTTGCTACCGACACTTTATGAGGCCAATAAAATATGCTAATTTTCCAATTGTGCACATCTGTGCCTGGTCCACCTTGGCAGACAGATGCCAGCAGGCAGAGCAGGAGAGCCCCTGTGCTCTTCTTCTCCAGGCCAAGCAAAGGTCGTGCCTCTTCTGTGCCTCTGGCACTCCAGCTCGCAACCACTGGGGCCTCCACTGGCATTGCTCCACCAGTGCCCATGCCCACCTGGATGTGGCAGCCCCTGCCTGAACAGTGCACAGGAACAGCATCCCCTTCCCCACGGAGTAGTTGCTGGCACAGCCCAGCTGGCAGTACTGCCCTTGCTGCTCGGGCACACTGCCCACCCCTGCCCACCTTGGCCTCCAGGGCCATTCCCACAGACACTGCTGCTCCCCTGGCTCCTGCAGGGCATGAGCCCATCCCCAGGCCAGTGTTCAGGGTCCCCAGCAGCCCATTGCCCTTTCACTCAGTCCCTCCCAAGAGCTCCAGCACCAACACAGCAACCTCCAGCACAGGAGTCTCCTCTCCTGGCTGTTGGCACCCTGCACCTCGACAGAAAAGGCACCAAAGAGCAGCCCGTGAGGGGCCCCCCAGGGCACAGCTGCCAGCCAGGCCTGGGACACTGAGCACCAGCACTCACCCCTTTCTCTCTGCTCAGCCCCCGAGCCGGGGCAATCCCCAGGGCCAGGGCATCCCCGAGGGCCTCAAGCTGACCTGGCACCACTGGCTACAGCCCAGCTGGCTCACCCCAGTCCCCAGCTCCTACAGCACATCCCTGTGACATCCAGGAACATTTGTGCCAACACCTTCCTGGGGACAGAGCAGCCTGAAGGCTCTCCCACCCCTCCTTCTTGCCTTTCTGGAAGATGGCTCTGGCAGTTGCTGAGATCACCAGGAGTCTCGCCAGAGCAGCAGGCCCTTCTGGAGAGCACAGCAGGGCCTGGCACTGCCAGCACAGCTCCCCCCAGCCCTGGGACACTCCCCAGCCAATCACACAGCCATGTAGTAATCGGTTTAATTAATACACTGACAGCACCAGCGCCAGCACAAGCTGGACTTCACCCGCTGCTCTGCTTGGCCGCCAGTCTCTTGTCTCTCTCTTCAGCAATGGTCAGGCGGATGCCCTTTCCACGGGGCAGGGAGATCCATGGCTTGTTGCCCTGCAGCAGGGGAGAAAGAAGACACCTCACACCAGGAAACCTAGATAGCAGCACAGCTTTCCCTCTCAGGGGGAAAGCAGCAGAAGCCCACCACTGCCCATGCTGGGCCAGCTACACATGGCTGTGGCACTGGCCCAGCAGAAGCCACTCAGGAAGGTGAGAAAGATGCACAGGTCTACAGCTGCCTCCTTCAGTCACATCCATGAAGGATGCACTTCAGCCAAAATCGAAATGCTGTCCCTCTCCAACCTGGACAAAGAGTCCATTAGGGATGGCAAAACAGCAGAGGCACCGGGGGGGACACTCAGTCAGGGCAGCTGCCAAGGTCTGAGCACTACTCAGCCCCAGCTCTCAGGTTTAAAAAACCACAGGGCATCTCCCAGAAAACATCCCCATTCACAAACCCACAGATGCTTCCCCTTCACAGAGCAGGCAGAAATACCAAGAGCTGAGCCTGAACTGAGGCCAGCTCTTGATTGTGGGAAGGCAGCTGCCTAAGGAGACACCAAGGCTCTCTGCCTCAGCCAGCAGTCCCTCACAAGAGGAGAGAACTCCCCAGTTGGTGTCCCCACGGGCTTACCTTGCCAATAACGAAGATGTTGGAGAGCCTGGTGGCAAAGCTGTTGCCGTTGGCGTCTTTCACGTGGACGACGTCGAACGACCCGGGGTGTCTCTCCCGGTTGGTGATCACCCCGATACGGCCCAAGTTGGCACCACCAGTCACCATGCACAGGTTACCTGGGTGAGGGAACACAAGTGTGACAAGAGCTGGCACCAGATGCTGTGGTGAAGCCCTTGCTACTTGGGCTCTCGGCCCATACCAAACATTCCCCACCACCAAGGAAGCATTCCCTTCCCACCCATGCTGGCACTGCCCACAGCTCTGTGACTGAAGCCTTCTCCCACCACAAAGAGACAGGACTCTCCGTACAGCTGCCATGCACAGCCCCACAAGAGCCAGGCTCAAGCACCTCCCCACTAGCTGGCTGCTTCTACCCGGTGCCTCAGAACCACCCCGTGTCCCTACAACAATGCCTCCCACTGCCAGCACACAGGAGGAATCCCTGCTCCAGCTGCAGGTGGAGATACCCTTTGGAAACAACCCCTTTCCCAAAGCTGACACCATTGCCTCTGTACTTCAGAGCAAATATGCCTGGCATGTGTTAACCTCCACACTGCTCTCCGTGCTGGGGAAGGGTACAGCGCTTTACATGGGATGCAAGACCTACCTGTGTCAAACTTGATGAAGTCTGTGATCTTGCCTGTCTCCAGGTCAATCTGGACCGTGTCATTCACCTTGATGAGGGGGTCAGGATAGCGGATAGTGCGGGCATCGTGGGTGACCAGGTGAGGGATTCCTTTGGTGCCCACGAAGATCTTCCTCACCTTGCACAGCTTGTACTGCAAACAAAACCCAGCACCAATCAGCTGAGGCAGCTCAGCAGCCCATGGGTCAGTGACTCTTGTCCCCCAGAGAGCCACCAGCCACGGCAGAACGCCCAGATACTGCTGGGCTCACAACCCAAGCCCAGGAAGCGCCTTGCTGAGCTCCCTGCCCAAGTAATGCCTCTCCAAGAGCTGCTACTGCAGCTCTGCTACAGCCCCACCAGAAAACACCTCAGCTGTAGGAAGAGCTGCCCACCTTGGGCTTCAGCCTCTGCACAAACGCTGGCTTCACTTCCCAGGGAAAGCCTTCACCAGGGCAGTTCCCTCATTTTTCCCTGAAGCCCACAAGCACACAGCCAGAGGCTGTTTTGCCGGTACCAAAGACAGATCTGTATTCTCTCCTCCAGGGCACTCTGATTTCCCTGCTGCCTGTCATCCCCAACTCCCTCACAGCCACTCACAGGACAACAAAGAGTGGCAGTCAGAGGCAAAAGCACATCACAGGGGGTGCAGAGGTCCCAAACCACACCACATTGCTGTGTGCCTGCACAGCCTGCCCTAACGAAGCGGAGCAGACTCAGGCACAACAACATGCCTGGGTTAAGGAAATGCATGTGGGAATTGTTCTGCAGCACCCAGGGTGAGAAGGCAGTTTTAGTAACACTTCCATAACTGACCCAAGAGTTCAAGGCTTTTACACCACGGGCAGTTTCACGTTTCTGATCACTGATAGCTGGCAAAGCCAAGTCTCACCCCTACCCCAAAGCTCCCTGTGCAGGTGACCCAGTCCACGCCAGCAGCATCATCTCCAGTACCAGACAGTGCACCTGCAGCCACCTGGGAGCTGCTCTTGTGTCACCTCCCCTGCCACCAGCTTCACCCCAACCCTGAATGCCCCGATCTTCTCAAGTGCAGCATGGCCTCAGCTGTCAGGGAAGAGAGACAACAGCTCTCGTTCAGGAGATGCCAAAGAGGAACCACTGCCCCCACCAAACCCAACGGGGCCCACGCTCACACCAAGCCCCTCACCTTGGCCTCCTCAGCTGTGATGCGGTGAACAGCAAAGCGGCCCTTGGTGTCATACACCAGGCGGAAATGCTCGCCTGTCTTCTCGATGCTGATGACATCTGATTGCAGAGAGGGAAATAAAACAGCAGCTGTTATCAGCTCACAACCAGAGACTCTTAACTCACGTTTAAAAACAACCAGGGACTACTAAAAAACGCTTCAGATGTGAATAATGAGTGTGGGATCTTCCCCTGACTGCAGGCTCACATCTTTTGCTGTGATAAGACTGCAAATTAGCAAACACTGCCCAACTGTGGGGTATGAACAGCAATTTACACAGATCAAGCAGGCAGTTACAGGCTACAGGTATGCCTTTGGCATTCATTGCAGTGCACAATTCCAAACTAATTAACAACTGCTTACACGTATATTTTTCTTCAGCTCCACCGGGGAAATACCTTCCCCCCCCCCCATCATGCCTGCCCAATAAAACATTCCCCCACCAGTGCAGAGCTGCCCCAGCCCCGCTCACCCATGAAGCCTGCAGGGTAGGTGATGTCGGTGCGGACTTTGCCATCGATCTTGATGAACCTCTGCATGCAGATCTTCTTCACCTCGTCCCCTGTCAGGGCATACTTCAGCCGGTTGCGCAGGAAGATGATGAGGGGAAGGCACTCCCTCAGCTTGTGAGGGCCTGTTGATGGACGGGGTGCCTGCGGGCAGAAACTCTCTGCTGGGGGCTCAAGCAGCACCGACCACCCCCAGAGAAGGAACCGAGGGCAGAAGTGCAGAGTGCTGCTGTCACACACGCAGCAATCGGCCACAGCTCCCCGTTCTGGGCATTCGCAGCAGTTTCCCCCATGCTCTGCCAGCCTCACAGAGCCGACACAGCACAACCACCTATGTCACGCCAGCGAGGGGAAAGCGCAACACGCAGGTTAAAAAAAAGCAGCCAACAACCCCACCACCGTATCCTCTTCAAACGAGGGAAACACGAAGGCTGTTCGCAAAGCCCCCAGCAGCGAACACCCCCCGAGCTGCCCAACCGCCCCAAGCTCATCAGCGACCGAGCACTTTCCCTGATGAGACCCCGACCCCGTCCCGCACTCACAAAGACGCCCGTCAGCTTGTCCAGCATCCAGTGCTTGGGCGCAGCCACGCGCTTCAGGTGCTTCTTGGGGCCGCGGGCCTGCAGGACGGGACGTGTTACGGGGTGATGCACTACGGGCCGCCGCCATCGCGGGGCCCTCCCAGCCGCCCCTCCCCGGACCCCTCAGCCTCCCGCCCCCCGGGCCCCGGCGCGGGGCTGCCTCCCGCGCCTCTCGCCCCGGGCTGGGGCGGCCGCGGCCCGCGGGGAGCGGCGGATGGCGGCGGATGGCGGCGGGGAGCGGCCGCGCCGCGCTCTCACCATGGCTGCGCTCCGCCGGGAAAGGCCCGCGCTTCCGGCCCGCCGCGCCTCGGCACGGCGCTGCAGCGGCGGCGGGGCGCGCCCCCTGGCGGCCCGGAGGACCAGCGCCGTCTGCGGGGTGACGGGGAGGGCGAGCGGGATCCAAGGGGGACACTGCGATCGGGACACCCCGCTCGGGGACACCGCGCTGGGGGACACTGTGGTCGCTGACACCCAGCTTAGGGACATCGCGCTGGGGGACACTCTGCTCGGGGACACCCGTCTCGGGGACATGGCGACCGGGGACACCCAGCTCGGGAACATCGCGCTGGGGGACACCGAGATCGGGGACAGCCTGCTCTGAAACACCCCACTCGGGGACACCCAGCTTGGGGACACCGCGCTCGCGTCGGGGCGCACGGGGGAGGATGACCGGCTCCTTCCCGGCCCTCGCTGGTGTCCCCGTGGGACAGCTCCCCCACGTTGTGCCCCTGCACTTTGGGACAGTGAAGTGTCGGGACCTGAGCCAGCGGTGACACCTGCGACGGGCCACTGCCGTCCTCTCGCCCGCAGCCACTCACGGGGTGGAACTGCGACCCCACGCAGCCCCCCAAATCCTACTTGGGGCCGAAGCGCCCGCTACCGAAGGCATTTGGGGGGGGGGTGTGAGTGATCCCGGCTACGCCCCCCAGGGAGGCAGACGTGTCCCCACAGCGTTCCGGAGTCCCCGGGATACCCCCTGGCCCCCGCGCCCCGCCAGGCAGCCCAGTGCAGCGGCCCCACAGCATCGCTCCCGCAGCGGGTGGGACAGAGGTCCCATTCCCGAGGGGACACCACCGAGGTGGCACCTCTGGTACTGCCACCGTAATCCAAGAGGATGCTCAGGAGCTGATGGGGGCGCAGACCCTCCTTCCGCCCGGGGCCGCTTCCCACGGTGTTCTCCACGGAGATGGACAAGGAAAGGGGCCCAGTCAGGGGTGAGCAGTCCTCCCAGATTTTATTAGACAACAGCGTGAGCCGCCTGGCCCAGCGTGACGCCCGCGCTTTGTGGGGCGCCCAGAGTGACCCTAGCACCTTCTCCTGCCCTTCCCACCCTCTGCCGGGCCGAGCGCTCCATGCGCCCGCAGCACCAGCCCGTGGGAAAACCGGGGCGCTGCCCGCGCCCAGCAGCACCGGCCCGCGGGGTCCCGGTGGGTGGGATGAGGCGGAAGCCCCCCTACCCCAGCTGGAGCCCTCCAGCCTCAGCAGCCGGCCGGCAGGTCCGCGGGGGGCTCGAACTCGTGGTGGCCGAGGCGGAGCTCCGGCAGCTCGTCCGCCCTGTCGAGGCCAAGCTCCAGCACCAGCGCCCTCAGCACCTCCTCGTCCACCGGGTCCGAGTCGATGAGGCCGGGGCGGGCGGGCTGGAGGGGGCGGCTCCCCGCGCCCCCCAGCCCCAGGCCCCAGGTGGGCGGCGAGCGGGGCTCCGTGCGGCTCCGGGCTCGCCCCAAGGTGCGGTGCGGGATGTGGAGCTTCTGCAGGCGCCAGCTGGCCAGGAATTGGGAACCCGCCCCCGAGGCCACAGGGGCGGCAGCGGCGGCAGGCGGAGACCCCGGCAGCCCTCCGGCCCCGCAGGGGTAGCGCAGCATCGCCGCCACCTCGAGGTCCTTCGTGCCCCGGCCAGGGGACTGTGGAGAACTCATCTCCGGGCTCTGCGGGGGCGCTCCGGCGAGGTATCCAGACGGGGAGGGAGGCTGGAGAGGCAGCCCGGTCGCACTCGCCTATGTGGTCCCGCTCCCCGGGGGCATTTATAGCCGGCCACGCCGCGGGGGAAGGCGAAGGGAAGCCGGACCGCCGGGCGAGCCGGGCGGGCAGGGAGGGATGGACGGGGCGGGACGGCCCCCGGGGGCGGTGCTGGCACTGCCTGCCCCTCCGGACCCCGACCCCATGTCCCGGCCTTCCAGGCTTGGTCCCTCCGTGCCTTCCCGGTCTGGCTGAGACCCCACCTTGTCTCCCCCTGTCCAGACTGGAACACACTTGTAACACCTGTCCAGGCTGGGGGACAACAGTGGGGTTCAGCCGGTGGTAGGGCTGCCAGGGCAATGTGGGCTGGTGCCCTCAGCCAGCAGGAAGAAAGATTTGGGTATGAGGGAGCTGTTTGTGGTGGCAGTGGGGGTACCCTCCGAGCCTTTGTCTGACCTTTTGCACTTCTCTTGCTTTGCACCGAGCTGAGCTCCAATTGTTTCTCCACATTCAGAGATGTGGATGGGATGGCAGAGGGGGTGCCTTACCCCACGCCTCAGTCTTCTCAGCTGTCTGTAGGAAGGCAACCTGCCTACAGTCTCATCCCCAGGTCCAGGTCTCCCCACACCTCACCTAAAGCCCATTTAGTACTGCAGTGCTTGACACTTGTGGAGTTTCCTATTGTTTATTTTCCCAGTTCCTGAAGCAGCTCCCACAGCTCTCAGGGCAATCTGCCTGGTGCAGGGAAAGAGCATGTGGGGCTCCAAGGCGGGTCAGAGGAGACAGCTGCTCAGCTTCTCTGCTCTCTCATTCCTCACTTTTCCCCTGGCTGAACAGTCCCCAGGACACTGGAACCCTTTGCTGTGCTGGTGGCAGCACCAGCCTCCTGCCAGCAGTCACCACACAAGACTGGTCTCTCCCCACCACACCACACCACACCACACCTGGTGCCAGGGGTATACAGAAGCAGGAAAGGGGGTAAGGAGTCATGGGAGCCACATCCTGCTGAAGTCCCTCCACACCAGACTTCCTGTTGTTTCAATCAGCAGTGAAAAACAAGAGAGCAAAACAAAGCCAAGGCCAGGCTGGGAGCCCCTCCATCTTGCTATTTATTCCAGCATAATCTAATTAAAGCCACAGGAAATATGCTTTCCCACAGTGACTGGACATCTTAAAAAAATCCCAGCACAACAAAAGCTCCATGGGCCATGTGAACTGAGGGGACAAGGGCAGCAGAGGTCACGCTCTGTGGCCTGAGGCACCAGTAGAGACCTGCCCCAGATACCTGTGTACCTGTTTACCTGTTCCCTTGCTTAGATGCCTTGTGGCCACTCTCATGGGGCACTGGGGCATCTGGAGGTTCATCCAAGATCTCCTGGGACAGGAGCTGCCACACGGAATCTCCCTCCTCACTCTGGAGAGGATCCCCAGGGTCTGGACCCTCTGCCCAGGATTTCAGGCCCCTACCTATGGCCTTGCAGGTTGGGGGGATGCTGTGGAAAAGAGCACTGCCAAGGCAGGGTGGGTGCAGGAAGAAAGGAAAGGGCTGGAAGAATATTTCAAACATTTTATTAAAAAACCATTCCCAGTTAAAAACACAATGGCTGTGCCTTTCTGTGGGTAAGAGACACAGCTTGTGCCCCAGGCTGGGCCTCGGCTCTGCTTCCCGGGCGGGCAGCTCGGAGGCTGTGCCCCTGCCAGGAAGGTAACGTGGCTCTGGGCTCCAGCTGGGGAGGGCTCGAAGCTCTGAGCAGCCCCTCTCTTAAAAAACATTTAAAACCAGTTGTGAGAACAAACTCTGTGGTGTTAAAAAAGGAAAGGGGAAGGAGCAAGGGAGGCTCTGCCGGCACTGGAAGGCTGTGGCTGGAGGGCCCACAGTCCTGCCTGGGGAGAGCCACTGTGCTCATGATGTGCAGCAGCTTTTCTTCTTAAAGAGAAAACAAATCACCAACCAACAGTACTTTCTTGCAAATTTTCCCTGCAGTCACAAATTTCACCAGTTGCTCACGTAAAAATACGCTGTCTTCCCCATGGGAAATGCTCTTGCAGAAACCTGAGCCTTCCTCCTCTGCTAAACAACATGCTTCAGATTCCCTGCAAATAAAAGGAAGCAGAAGTTTCCCCTTATTTTAAGAATTTTTTTACAGTGAGAACAACCACTGGAGCAAACTCCATAGGGACATGGTAGAGGCCCCAGTGTCAGAAGGGTTCAAGATGTGACTGGACAGGGTGCTAGATAATCTTGTCCAGGCTCCCTTTCCCACTGAAAGGTTGGACCAGGTGATCTTCGAAATCCTTTAGAACCTGGGCTGTTCCATGATTCCAGTAAGGACAAGGCCCTGTGCTCCTCTGCCCAGATAGAGGACAGGGCTACAGGGACCCACAGCTCTGTATCATCAACCCTGAGAATCCCAAGGGAAGTAGAAGGCAGATGACTCTGCACTAATGAGCAGCCAAGTGAACATGGTTCATCTTTCTAGTCAGTGAGAAAGACTCCAGTGAGCTCTTCTGAAGCCCTCTCTAAAAGGACCTGGAAGCCCAAAGCAGGAGTGTTGGCTTGGACAACTCACCTTTGATAGAGTTCAGAATTTCTTGAATTCTCTGTGGCTCGTTGCGGTCTGGTCTGCAGCTTGGGGTGATCTCCAGCACGTAATCAGGACCATACTCTGTGAAGAACTGGAGGGAAGAGGAGGGGAGAGTCAGCAGAGAGGCCTCTGGTGGCTGAGGCTGGGGGCAGGGTTCCCCATGGGTACCTGTTTGTAAAAAGGCAAAAAACAGTTTCTCCACCTGAGGGCCACATGTGGCTTCACTACATCAAGGTGGTGCTTCTGCAGTGTCTGTGCCCACCTGGAGTTTTCAACCATTTCCCAGTTCGAGGGCTTGGGAAGCAGAGGACAATGGTGCAGCCAAAAGCAGTCAAATGTCTACCCCAGTGTTTAATTTGGGAAAGCCATTGACACTCATTTTACACATAGTGGACCTGATTTTTTAGTCAACAAAATTCAAGTGCTACCTATTCTACCGAATAATGCCAGACCTGAGAACAAGTTCTATGCCAACAGGAAAAAATTAGGCATCTTACAGAAGTCCACATTCTATTCCCGATTTTAGAACAAACAGTTCACTGGTGGAACCTGCTGTGATGGGACCATGACTCATTGCACCATCAGCACTGATGTTCAAGGAATTCCACGTTGGTCTTTCCAGACATCCTCAGACTATTTAAACACCATTACACTGATGCTCAGTCAAATATTTATGAGTCTACAAACCTGTCTTGTTTTCAAGACCTTCTCTACAAACTCATGGCCAGGTTTCTGGATATTGACTTTCTTTCACAGTAACTTGATTTCAAAACCTGGAGCTGTCAAGAACCTCAAGGCTTTAGGAGAAGCAAAGTGATGAATACAACTGTGTGGAGTTTGGCCCATCATCCTGGAGACTGACAGAACAGCACAGCCTACCCACTTCACAGGCGGTGCTTCAGCAACAATCTGTCCCAGGCCACAAACTCTAAGGAGTTTCCTTCAGAAGTTTATCAGAGCCCTGTGGCTGGGTAGCAGGAAAGCAGACTTGGGACTACCTTTAAGCTGCTCACAGTCAGGAATCTGCACTGATCTCAAAAAGCTGACAGCTCAGTTTCCATGTTTCGTGTTAATCAGAATGGGAATTCCTATTTAAAGCAAAGAAAACATGAAACCAGGAAGTACCAACCTTTGTTTCTGTGCACAGGCACTGATAAGCTATTAAACCACTAGTGGTTCTTTGCCAGAAGCAGCAGGAAAAAACCCCTGGGAATCTGACAATGAGATATCAACCCTGTGTGCACACAAGTCCATCCACATACAGTGAAACCTCATGCTGCCTCAAGGGTGAGAGGGTGCTGGATCTCAAACTCCTGCTCTTGGTGTGCCAACCTCTGGGCCATTCCTCCCCAGAACACAGAGCAATGTGTTGAACAGCTGAACCACAGCCCCAGGGTGGGAGGGCTTCCCAGGTACCTGGCAAGGTACTCTTCCATGAAACTCTTCCATGAGTTTCATCAACCAACTGGGATTCCCACGTCAGGGGAAACAGATTCACCAGACAGAAATTAATACACACTGTCCAGCCCCACTCAAGACACGAGACGCACCAACACTGGCACTGAGACAGCACCTGGCCCCACAGCCAAACCTTCAAAGCTGCACCTGGTCCTTTCTGTATGTTGATGAAAGCAGGGCTAAAATTTAAAGCATTGAGAAAGGCAAAAGTACGTGCACATCCTAAAGAGCTCTCTGAACAACCAGTGTCTCCCTCTCTGTCAACACCAGAGACTGAAGTTTATCAGTGCCTGAGATCCCTCACAGAAAGCTGCAGCCTCTGCTATTGGGCAACGAGCACCCATCATGCTGCTGGGATAGGGTGGCTTTGCTACAGGAGTGCCTCCACAAAACAGCACTAAGTGGCAAGGACGCTGTGTGGATTATTGGGTGGAATGACTGACTCTTCTGCAAAGAGAAGGGAGGGTTTTTCACAGCATTACCTCGTGATCGGGGATCTCCGAGGACAGTGTTCTCCCAAGGATCACCCCAGTCAAGTACGTCCAGCAGCGAGCTGTGTTGGCAAGGTTGTAACCTCCTGTTTCCAGCAAGAATTGGGATTTTGAGGGGGAAGAGTGGGGAAAGGGAAGAGAGAGGGAGAGGTTTTAGCGGAAGGAACAAATAGTGGAGGCAACGTGAACAGTTCACGTGAACTCAGCTTATTTCATCCACTCAAGCTGTGCCCAAAATCTGCATTTTGCACGTGCTGGCTACACGAGGCCAGGTCCAAATGACCCTGTGTGCAAGGGCAGACCTCTCAAATTGAACCCCACTTCACCCAGTGGGGCAGAGGTCGGTCCTCCAGCCACCATCTCAGACCCAGCATGAGCTCCCAGCCCCGCTGCTGGACTCTCTCCTGGCAACAAGGAGAGGTGTTCACATGGAGCAGGGAGGGAAGTGCAAGGGCTGCAGCAGAAACAGGGGCTTCCTGCTTTTAATGCCAGCCTTAGACTCATAAAGCAAAATGCACATGCCCGGCCATCTGCTGGTGAGCTCTTCAGCACTGTCATGCTTGAGAGGACAAACGTGAAACTCATCAGCACAACCTGCAACTGCTTTACAGGTAAATGAGGTTTCAGAGTCAGTAGGAAATGGTCACATCCATGGTAATGGAACATGAGCCCATAAGGAGAAACCTTAGCTGAGAGCAGTCCTGCAAGAAACTCAGGTAAGTTGGTTTTTTTCAGGAAAGATGACTAAAATAGTAAAGAGAGAAAAATACTTTGACAAGACAGGGAGACCATATTATTAAGCACTCCCTTCTGTTTGGGTTGGTTGTTGTGGGGGATTTTCCTTCTCTTTTTCACTCCTTCCCCACTTTCCACTTCAAATGCTTCCACACTCTGCAGTGGTGGGACAGCACTTTGGCATTTTCAAGAGTGACAAATAGTTGTCCCTCATTTTTTGACAGAAGTTTTGGAGTTTTTTGTCTGAAAGGTGACATCCCCAACATACCCACAGAGAGGCCACAGCAGGATTGAACACTCATAACCCTTCCAAAACAAAGAGCACCAGGTACATCAAGTTTTAGATGTAACACGCTATACCTGATTTCCCCCATCTCAGAAAGGACAGCAGCTAGAGCTGATCTGGCTCCAGGCATGGAGTTCTCCCTGGCACACAGTGGCTTTTGTTGTTCTAAAATGCTCTGTTACATAAAGCCTGTGCTGTGCTCTCCCCACTGGACAGGCAGCTGGTTGAGCAGCACAGCAGAGATAAGTCCACCTTAGCTTTCACTGGGTATCAGAGCCCTGCTGTACTTTGCAGGCAGCCAGTCCTTGTCCTAAGCCCCTGCTTGAATCTAAATGAAACCATCCACTGCCAGGTCCCCAAGGCAGGTTTGGGAACATAGTGCTCACTTTTAAAGAGAAGCACTGGAGGGCTGATGAGCAGAGATGGGAATCAGAGGTGCCACTGAGAAGTCACAATCAGTTTGTCGGCCTTTCCTCTTCTCCAGAGGGACCATGCAGCTTTTAGCAAGATGTGAGAGTCAGGATTGAGGACCTGCACCTGTCAGTACCAAGGATTTCAGGTGTGAGGACATAGCACTGTGCCATGGCGTGCCCTCCTGCCACTGCCCAGCAGTCCCCCTGCTAAACTCGAGGCACTCGAGGAAGGGTCGCAGGAGGACAAATACGTTTCTCTGAGACCAGCAGGACACACTCACCTCCTCCCAGGACGAGAGTTGCCAGCTGCCACTGCAGGACATACTTGAGGCACTTGCCCACTCCCTCGGGGGTCATGTTGAAGGAGCACATGGGGTCCCCTGCGATGGTGTCGGCCCCCAGCTGCAGCACCACCGTGTCGGGGTTGAAGGCGGCGTACACCTCCTTCAGCACGCTGGGGAGAGGAGGAGCACTGGGGGTTAATGCCAGAGGGTTGCTGGCAGCACAGCCCTGGTCCCCCAGATCCACCAGTGCCCCTTGGGGTTTCTGCATTCTCTGCTTCCACCCAGCTTGTACCAGTCACACTCCCTCTGCTCCCAGTTAGCCTTCTGCCCCTGCTACTCTCCCACAGCAAGTTTAGCTCTCAGAGAACTTATCATCACCAGGCTGATGAAAGCAAAAGCACCATGATAATGTTGGGGAGGGGGAACTAGTCCTCATCACCTTAGTGGTAGCACCAAACCCCATATTTGCACTGGCTGCCATTTGGCTGTGAGACAAATCCAGAGACTTTTTTCCCCTGTGAAAGTCGCGATGAAGATCAGGCAAAACAACAATCCTGAACTCTCAAGACACCTCTCACTGGGACAGGACAAACAGAGGAAGGCTCTGGCTAGGATCTTACTCTCATGTGGCTTTTGAGGCAAAAATATGAGGAAAAGCACTGTGCAAGGTGTAGTCAGCCTGCACTGGAGGGAGCCCTGTGCTTCAAACCCACCAAGGTTTTGGGAAGCACAGGTAATCACTCTCAGACAATCAGATATCCACAGTCAGGCCTGTGACTGCCTCCCAGCCCGGACAGAACTCAAAATCTCAAAATCTCTTTGTAGAAGCTTTAGTTATACGCAGCTCGGAATCTAGGCAGGTTATGATGTCCTTCAGCTGTGAACGCATGCAGCAGGTTCCTCCTGACCAGGCTCCTGAGCCCTCTCAGCCCCCAGAGCTGCTTTTTGGAAGCATGTTCCCTGACAAAAGAGGGCTGCTGTACCCCAGCAGTGGCAAGCATCACCAAGCCAGCAGGAGGCATGGCCTCAGCATGACTGCCCGACAAGTCTGGAGAGGTTTCAGCCCCCAAGAGTTAGAGCTGAGAGGAGGATGGGCCACCGTGTCCTGCAGCCCAGCGCTGAGGCTCCTCTCCCCTGGAAAAGAACAAGCCCTGCAGCCCAGTTTTGACAAGGGCAACAGTTTGTGAGGTCCAGCTGAGTGACAGAGGGGCCTGCTAGGAGGCAGCTCCACGACCGTCACATGTTCAGCCTTCAGCCTTTCACTCTTCCAGCACAAACAGAGGGTGCTTGGAAAACACTTTTAGGTAAGCCCCAAGCATATGTCCCACAGAATGTCAGGATTCAGAACACTTATTTGAAGGAAAAACCTCTAGCCCTAAGTCCACAGCTAAAAAATACTTGTGCCTTCTCAGTGTCTCCTTAGACACATGAAGCTGACCTGTGGCAGAGAGTATCCAGCCACCCACAAATGTCTCTGTATATTCAGTTTGCTTAAGGACCAGGACAAGACCTCTGAGAACTCTCACAATCCATGGTCATTGCAATCAAAGGATGTAAGAGGGGAAGGAGCACACCTTAAGAAAGGACAGTAATTAAAACTAGTAAGCTGCATAGTTTCTTATTCTCTAAAATCCCACCCAAGTAAGATGTATTGGAGCAAGAGGGCTTACGTTTCACAGATCTGGTAATATTTCTCATCTTGAATGCCATCTTGAATGGGCACATTCACACTGTAATAGCGACCTTTCCCCAGGCCAACATCTGTCACATCACCAGTGCCTGCGCAACAGAAACACCACAATTACGAGCGAAAGCAGAGAGGCAGCAAGAGATGTGTGGGATGTCTCGGAGGAGAGCTGCAAGCCAGGACCTTTGGCACACTAATGGAGAAGTCCACTTGCCACCACCAAGAAAGGAGGGTGGGAGGGACCCAGTTCTCTCCTCTGCCCAACACGTTTGACTTGCCTGGGAAAAATCCTGGTGAAAACTTGTGCAGAGAAACAGTCATGACTTTCGAGGTGAAACTAAAGGCATCTTCAACTCCTGTCGGGAAAGGAAAAACAGCTTTCATGCATCATTCATATAAGTGACAGAGCCTGAACACACAACCAGAGCTGCTCGATAAACGCGGGGCAGCAAGCAGAGCAGGAGCAGCATGAGCGAAGCAGAAACGCAGGTGTGGCTCCATAAATCCATTCTCGATTCACAGAGACCCGAGTTCAACTGCAGCAAAGGTCACAACTGAAATGAGTTTGGCAGGTCTCATGCTAATCAGTACCGAACGGATCTCGATACCTCACGTCAGTGCCCAGGGCAGCAGCACTCGCCTGAGCTGCTCGGCCTGCGAGGCTGGGAGAGGGATCCGAGCAGGGCTGCCTTGGCCAGAGCTAGGCTCTGATCAGAACCAGTGCTATCAGGCTCTCTCTTGCTTTTTCTCAGTGCTGCTGCAGTTCAACATGCCTTTTCTTTTCCTTAAAGACACATTAAAATAGTGGGGGTGGGGAGGGAAAAAGAAGTAATAGGAAACTTAACAGAAACCAAATGCAGGGAGAAAAATGGAGCAAAACGAAACACACCATAAAATTTAGAAGAGAGGGAAATGTTAAATGGTGTTGAAATCATGTTCTTGAAGGAGAGAGCAGTTTCAGCAAGGTCAGCTCTGGCTTTAGTTCTACAGCACCAAGCCTTCTTTTAAAAGCACTCTTTACTACTGGCTGCTTCCCTCTTGCACTGGAGCATTAAACAATTAAACCCTGTCAGCTACTGCTCTGCCAGGATGGGAGACTGAGACAACACTGTCTATTGCTTTGGGTACAAGACTCCTGCCCAGACCCTCAAGAGAGGTCTGAAGAGCAGCATAGGGTAACTTCATAAAGCAAGACAAGGCAGAAATGGATTGAGCCAACTCAGCTGCACTGAAAGGAGGCAAAGCCACAGCTGCGGCAGCAGGAAAAGCTCTGCTGCACCGACAGGCCTTAACTTCTCCCGTTCCTCCCCCTGGGTCTGTGCAGCTGTGCTGTTTGCAGCCTTTGCTGGGCCTTACCATCCCCATGATGCAAATCCAAATCGATGTAAAGGACACGGTCAAATTTCTGGCGCAGCCGCAGGATCCCCAGGACGGCATCATTCAGGTAACAGAAGCCAGAAGCTTCATCCCTGTGAAAACAATGTCCATGAACATTGCCAGTGTACCACCAATCTCAGCGCTGACACCTTGACTTTGCAAGTCTCCACCTTGCATAGAGGAGGGGGCAGAGAGGAGGATGAAAACCCAGCTCACACACCACTGTTACACCTCCAGAGGTCCTCTGCCAGGTCAGAAAAGTTATTGGAGCAAGGAGAAGCATCTGCACATTCATGTTCAAGCTCTCAAGGTTAGACACAGGGTTCATGCAAGTTCCTGGAGCTCCCCAGGGACACAGAACACCACTGCAAAGGCCAGTTGGCTGTGGACAAGGAAGGGTACTGTCTCGTCTGCACTGCAGACGGGCCCCATGTTTTGGGAGATGGGGGACACAAGTGAAATAAAATAAGCCTCCATGGAAAATGAGATGGAAACAAATTATTTTGCCACTACAGAACTACAGGATTTGGGGACAAAACTTTTACTTCCTCTCCTTTTGTGCTGGAAGATCATTATTGATGTTAGAGTTCAGAGCAAACAGCCCCCCATGGAGTGTGGGGGAAACCCGAGGTCAGTCTTGCACCGTTTCAAACATCTTATTAAGAAACCAAAAAAGCCACACATAACAATTTGGTGAACATGTTGCCACATTCCCATTGTGTTCCAAGCTTCTCTATGGACCTCACAAAATCCCTTCTCGCTTGAACTGCCAGAGATAACCAAGTATCAAGGAATGGCAGGACACCTGTGAGTATACCTGCTCCAGACCTCCCTGCTGTCCATGACAGCACCAGCACTGGGCAGTGACTGGCCTCCTCTCAGGCCTCTGCCCTGCCCTCTCTGCCTCCTGCCTTCCCTCACACCTTGCTTTCTCTCCCAGCTGGATTCGCAGGGGAGCTGGGAGCTAGGAAGCGGGGTTCAGACACCAGGTGAGAAAACACAAGGGAAGAGATTGTTTTCTTACTTCTTTGCATGATGCCACCCTCCAGGCCAGTTAATCGCTACCTTGCACTTGCCGTCCAGCAGGCACTGGGCTGCAGTGATGGTGGCTCCTCCTACGGCCGCCGCATACTCAAAGATCCCTTCAGTGGCTGGACAGTCATAACCTGCAGGTAAAAGTCCAGGTAAGAGTCCACATGTCAGACACAACAGGCCTTTTCCTCCAGGGGAAGCACATTCCTTTTTTTCTGAGCCATCTTCTTTAAGTGTGGCTCTGACCTTCTGTTCCAAACACGATGCAAAAGCCGCAGCACAAACCCTCACAACAGCTGTCAGGTTTGGACTCACACGGCAGATTCAGGGGGCCTGAGTGGGAATAAAGTTGTGGTGGGTTTGCATGGTAGGGTGTTCATGCTGGGGGGGCTGCAGGGGTGGCTTCTGCAGCCCACAGTACAGACCACAGTAAGGCAGGCTGTGCCCCTGCAGCCCGTGGAGGTCCACGATGTAGCAGATGCCCTTACAGCCCCTGGAGGACCCTATGTCCTGGAAGCAGGGGGGTGTGCCTGAACAAAGCTGGAACTCCATGGAAGGCACCCACGCTGCAGCAGGTTTGGTGGCAGGACCTGTGACTCTGCCGGGGGCCTATGCAGGAACAGTTTGTTCCTGAAGGGCTGACCCCATAGAAGGGACCCACGCCTGAGCACACCACTCTGTCTAACTGCAGCTCCAGCATAAAAAGCATCCTGGTCCCGACACTCAGCTAAGCTCACTGAAGACACACATCCTTACCCAGTCCATACTCCACAGACTCCGGATGGTCATCATCCCCCTCCTCACTGACCTTCTGCAGGTGCTGCAGGTAAGCATCTGTGTGGAAACTTGCCATCTCCTCCATGGAGGCCACTTTTGGCTTCACTATCCTAGGCAAGAGAGGAGGAAGGGAGTATGTCAGAACAAGTGGGCCTGGTGTTTGGCTGGAATGCTCAGCTTTACCTTTTAACCTAGGAGCCTTCTTTTGGCAGTTATTGTGGTAAAAGCAAACAAAAATCCCTCTTCCTCTCGCACTGGACTGCCACTCAAGTGAGCAAACGCCCAGCTGAGCTGGCCTGGACCCTAGAGTGGCACTGCCCGCTGTGCCCAGCCCAGGGAAGAACACCTACAGGTGCTGCCTACACTAACCTTCCTACTTGATGTTTTAAGTGTTTTTCCCGCTTTTCTGCATGTTCTCCCAGTATGAGCAGTCCTCAGTGGATCCAACATTCTGGTTACACACAGAGGCACTAACAGAGGGAAAAGTCCAGGCCCAGCTGCTGCAGCAGGACCTCACCCTGCCTGGTCAGGAGCTGGACAGCAATTCTCATGTGCTCTGACCTTCACCTGCATCAAAGCAGAGACCATTGATGTTCAAGCACCTTCCTTGGTTTGGGTACTTTGCAGTCTGCCTAAATAAATCCTGCAACTGAACCCTCTCCAAACCTCAGATGCTGGGGGGCGCACATGGGCAGCACAGCACGGGAAAGAATGGGAAGACCTCAGGAAGTTCCCAGCTCCAGGCTGGTCCCAGTGCCAGGCATTTCCCACCCCATGCCAATGCAAACAGCCCTTCAGCTCTGCTCCATGACTGATGGTACTTGCAGCCAGGTACCAAGCACACTCTGCCAAAATGGCTAGGAAAAAAATGCTTTTAAAAAAGAAGTCCCAACAGGATCTTCTGGCCCTGCTGAACTGGAGTACAGGAATTTTTTTTTAAGAACATAAAGAGGCTGAGCTAAGCCGTTCTTTCTTTCCCTTCATAGGCTCCAGTGTCAAAAGCCAAATGGGGCAGGAGGGATCTCACTCTTCTGCCCCAGATTTCACCTTGTCCTCTCTCCTGAACAGCACCAAGACCTCACAAGAAGTCTCCCAGATCAATCACGACACAGCAAAACAACACAGTCCCTCTCAGCATCAGCACTGACTGAGCAGAGGATCCGGAGCAGCACCAAGGTTATCACCCTGCTCTGAGCTCCAAGCCTGGCGGTGACAGACACTCTGCAGAGAAGGCACAAGGAAATCTGTGCTCCACCAGACCAGGAGAGTAACCACGAATTACACCTGCCACCGTAACCGTGTTCACGTAGCAAAACAAGCATTTTCCTTAGATTCTAGAAATGCACACTGTGGGAGCTCCCTGCCAGCAGGGACAGCGTGAAACGTGAAGTTACTCAGCCCCTTCAAACGTTAGCGGAGAAGAAAACATCCCTTCACAGAAAACGGGAGCACTTACTTCATCTGGTCGAGCAAGCAATACGCCTCAATCAACGAATGCACCATGCTGGCCTAAAGAGAAGAGTACGGCGGTGAGCGCAGGAGACACAGGGGCAGCAACCGGGGCGGCGGGGGGGGACCCAAGGAAGGACTCGCAGGCGAGCCGAGGCTGTGACTGCCCCCAGCAGCGGCTGTCGCGGCACGCCTGGAGCCGCAGCCGGAGCCGGGCAGGGCATCGGGGGGTGCGTGAGAGGCCTCCCGGTGCCCCGAGCAGAGGCGCAGCCGGGGAAGCGCAGCGCTTCAGTGTCGCTGTCACCGCGCTGCGGTGGGTGTGCGGGCACAGACCGGCCCTCCCCGCTCCGACCGCACACTCCTCCCGCCGGAGCCGCCCGTTCCCCGCTCCCTCCCGCCGTGCCGCCCCCCCCCGCTCCGCCACCCCCGGCGCGGCGCTGACCCGCTTGGGCACTTTGCAGAGGGAGTCGCAGAGCTCCACGTACTCCGGGCTGTACACGTAGACCGGCGGCGCCGCCGCCGCCATCGGGGCCCGCACGGCCGGGGCCGGGGCCGGGGCACCAGCACGGGCGGTTCCGGCCCCGCGGCTCGCCGGGAGCTGTAGGCCCGCCCCGCCGCCCGCCTCCCTCCCAGCCCGGCCGGGCAAGGACAGGCCGTACGCGCTGTTTTTATTGGGGCCCCCACGCGGCTCGGGGTGGTGTTTATTCTCAAAAAACCGTAGTTAACTAGAAAAGGCCTGAGCCCTGCACGCACCGCCCGCCCTGCCCGGGGTGCCCGAGCCCCGCTGAGCCCCGGCAGGGACCCCCGGGTCCCCCGTGCCGGAGGGAGGAGCCGCGCTGGGGATGGGGCCTATCGAGGCTCCTCTGCGGGGGGCACGGGTTACAGGGAGGGATCGGCAACACGGACACAACAGCCGATACCTCGGAGGCGAAACCAGCCTCTGGAAACCAAAAACACATAGGAAAACATCTGGCTCGGGAGCCACCCCGGGTGTGCTGCGGGCAGCGTGGGCAGAGCACAGTGTTGGCACATGGCACAGGCACTGTCACCGTCCCCGCTCAAGAGGCAAGTCACCCTCTCAGAAGGAGATCTGCCGTGGCATCCACCTGGCACAGACCACATCCTCTGTGCTCGGCAGCAGTGGATGTGGCCACCCTGACAGAGCTCCCACGACAACAAACAGCCATCTAAGCCTCTGGGTGCAGGGAGGGCCAGTGCCTTTCCCTGGGAACAATGGCAGTGGTGAGAACAGCTGTGTTCGGTGCGGCCAAGGGGACAGTGATCTCACTGACCTCAGGGCTGAGCTATGAGGACGTAGAAAGGTTAAGGAGCAGAAGGGAGTCTGAGAGAGAGGCTGGTGGAATCAGGCTCTGCCCTCCCTGACAGACATAGGAACAGCCCTCCAAAAATACACAGGTTCAACTGGATCCTGTATCCTCCCCTGCCAGGTGAAGGCAGGAATAAAGGAAAGGTGGAGGCAAATCCCCTCTTTGCCCATGTCACCTCTCCTTCTGTACAGCAGGTATGAAGCTGTGGCTGTGGAAGGCCAGGCAATGGATGAGGTGCATGTTAGTCTATCTACACCAGAGGTGTTGCCATGGCTGTCATCTCCCCCAGACCCTGACAACTGCTACAAGAAAGATGGGTGAGAGCTGTAGGTGACTCCTGAGGGGCACAGAGGGTCCAATATGCCACACAGACAGTCCTCTCAGGGAAGTCTGCTGCCTCCCTCAGGCCCAGGTTAAGGGCAGCCCTAGGAAACTTCCCAGCCTGGTTCAGCCTTTGGACTGTTACCCACTGCTGGCCTCCATGGGGTTGGCAATGAAGCCACAACACGCAGTCCAAGGGCAATCAAAGAGACTTCAGAGCGTGGGGATGGTTGGTAAATGATTCTGAAACACAGGTTCTTTCCTCTGTCCCTCCAGTTGTGGGCAGTGACATTGGAAGCGTCAGACCTAGTCTATTTAATACATGGCTTGGTGGCTGGTATCACTGCCATGATTTCAGATTTTCAGTAACAGGAGAGCCTGCACAACCCCAGGCACAGTGGCGTTGGATACAATCCCCCTTCCTCAAAGGGGAAAGGGATCTTTGCTCAGAGCTGCACCTGCAGGATAGAGTGGGGCAGGCACCCACTGTGTCCCCACCCCTTCCTGTGCCAGGCTATGGGAGCTGGGGCCGAGGCCAGAGCTGAGTGTTAAGGGCACAGCTGTGATTGCACAGGTAACACCAAGCAGCCAGCTCAGAGCTGCTTCAAAAGGCACATGTGAACTCGGGAAACTGTGACTTGGCCACCAGCACTGCTGCCAGGGACAAGTATATGGCACAGAGGGGCTGCCACCAGCATGCCCCAGCCAGCCTGAAGCCCTGTCCTCACATCTTGGTGGCAACAGGGATCCTGGCTGCCACAACCTCCCCAGCTCCCCACACAGGAGCCCTGATGGGCTGCCTACTTCCAAGCAGCACAGCTGTGGCTGGGCTGGATCATTTTGATTTCGGGTGTGCTGGGACAGAAGGTCAGGCACCATCCCCTATTTCTCTAGCAAAGCTACTCCAGCAGCAGGAAGAGTTCTATCCTATACTAGTGTAAGTCCTGCAGATTGGAATAAACAGCAGCACAGTTAAAACACAGTTAAAAACTGCGAACCTGCTGGAGGCAGGGAGAGCATGAGCCGGTCAGGGAGCACTGCAGTGCTGAGCACACAGGTCTGATCAACTGCCTCAAACAGAGGTCTCTCTGGGGGTGATGGCTCAGGAGGAGCCATGCAGACAGACACTTCTAACACAAGCAGGCTTCAAAGCTCAGCCTCTCCCTTGCTCCTCAGGCCACATGCAGGCACAGGTCAGTTTAGGACATGTGCCTCCCGCAGGGCTCCTCAGAGGACCTTGGGCTCACCCACCAGGAGGCCAGGGCTGGGAGGAGAGATGGCCACGCAGGCTGCCTGCAAACTAACCTAGTGTTCATCTTTACAAGCTGTATGAAACAACCCTCCCACAGCATCTGCAACCCAGCGAGGAGCTGCGAGAGCTACTGCATGGAGCAGCCGTCCGTGGGCAGGAAGTCGTACACGTACAAGGCCACCGACTTGGACAGGTAGGTCATGGTGCCAAACCGGCCGCTCGGGGCACTGTCGTACAGCAGGATGCAGATGCCTGTCGAAGGATCCCTCTCCAACATGTGGTCGTCAGCACCCAGGGCTTTCTGGATTTTGGACAGGGAAGGAGAAAGCCACCATTAGAATAAGGCCAACCCCGTCACCAGCTTCCACCCCAAGCACACTCCACTGCACTCGCAAGTGTGACAAGTTGACAGTGAGCAGCGAGAGGAGGACACTACAGCTTTGCTGTGCCCCATGAACACAATGGGGACAGAAGGCAGCTATGGGGAATGCAGCCAGCAGCCCTGGGTGAGGCTTGGGCCTTACCTGCTCCTCATAGAAGAGGTCGTTGGCTCTGTGCAAGATCTTTTCCACAGCTATGATGCCACCAATGGTGTGCACGTCCATGTCCACCAGCATGGTGAGCACCAAGATAGCTTCCACCAGCAGCTGCCTGTACTCTGGCTGAGGCACGCGGTTAAGGACAGACTCCACATGCACAGCAAACTTTATTTCCCCTGGGGTCATCTATGAGGATGTAGAAAGAAGTGTACCAAGAGCACCATATCACCAGCACAAATCCTGAGCTACGCTGGGCAATCACCCAGGGCAACCCAGCATCCAACAACAACCCCCATGCCCCCTTTTCCCTTCACATGAACCTCCTACCTCTCTGGTTGTTGAGGAGGGGAGAACAAAGCCTTCCACGGAGAGGCCATGGCACTGCAGAACAAGAAGGAGAGCTCAGGGTTACGGTTTGGAGAAGCACCATGCTAAGACACATAGGTCCAGCCCATCAACTCACTTGAGCACTGGTGTGTGCTACCTACACACCCCAGCTCTGCCTCCTGACTGCACAGCATCACTCCTTTCCCATCAGTTCAGCATCAGCCAGAGCACCCCTGCACAGGGTTCTGCTCCCTGGCTCACCATGCTGAGCATGAACTGTGCCTGGACCTCCTTCAGCTGTGGCTCCAGCTCTGTCCCTGTCTGGCTAATGCTCCCCTCTGCAAGGCACAGGATGAGGTAGGTCCCACATGACTAAGAAGCAGTTCCAGGTCTTCCCCAGCTTTCCAGGGCCAGCTGCAGGCCTTGTCCATGAAGCAGGTATCTACACAATATCAGGGAGCAGCTCCCAGCGTCTAAGTCCCCCTGGCAAGGCTGGTGCCTGAGACCACAGGAGAGGCACCAGCTGGACATCCAACTCACCTTCTGCAGGACCTTCCAGACCTTCTGGTAGAAGCCCACAGGGACACGATTGAGGGCCCCGTCCAGCCGCCGCCTCCGCTGCCACTGGCCCTGCCGGCTGTCCTTACTGCCCTGGTCTTCCAGCATGCTTGAAAAGGAGTCCTTGTCCAGCAGCTCTGTATGCCTAGCAGACTAGGCAGACAAAACAAGGACCACAGAGACAGCTCCAAAGTTAAATACCTCACAAGAGCGCAGCCTGGTACTGCTCAAGAGTTTCTAGTTCTCCAGTCTGACAGAGCTTCCACCCCCTGCCCCCAGCAAAGCCCACCCTACAGCCCCGGCTCCCCACAGCACCCCCCGGAGCACAGCTCCTTCCCACAGTCACAAACAGGACAGACCCCGTGCATGCAGCCAACGAACACAGGTTACCAGAGAGGACTTGAGGCTGATGTCCCCGGACTGCAAACTGAGGGGCTGAAGGAGAAAGGGAGAGAAGGAAATCAGACCATGCCAGAGAAGGGCAGCGGTCACAGCAAGTGGAGCAACAGCAGCACAGATCAAGCTCAGGTCACAGGGCAATTATCCAAGGGCTTTAGTTAGTTGGAGATGCAGTTTTGAGAGGAAAGCTGTGGCAAGTCCCACGTTACCATCGGAGGGAAAGGATTGTACCAGGGCATGGAGAAGCTGAGGGGCCCCACATGCTGGTGGGGTGCATCAGAGGTGGGTTTGTGCTGGCCTGGGCACAGGAGCAGAGCTGCTACTGCTCTGCTGGCATGGGCAGGGACTGAGTCTTGGGCAGACAGGAGGGCCACTAGCAAGGTCACTGCCCACAGACAGCCCTCTGCAGTATCAGGTTTCACACTGCAGCAAGTTGGCCCTAAACCTGCTGCATCAGCCTGGTCCCTGCAAGCTCCATTTGAGGGCAGGACCCCTTCTAAAGCTCAGGACTCCCCTGGACACATGCCAGACACATGAGGAGGTCCTTGGCATTTGTAGCTGACCAGAAGCCTCTTCTCCCAGAGAAGAAATAGCTGGGGAGGCTACAGGCAGGATCCAGTGCACTGTCTGGCAGGGTCATGGCACTGGAAGCACTGTGCCATCCCGCTCAGGGGATTTTGTGAGTGTAATGGAATGTATCTGGCCACAGAAGGTCTGGAGCACAGCTCCCAGCTGGCTGTAATGGCAGTACACCCCCAGCTTAGGGAAGCCTTCCTTCCTGCTAATCCAAACACAGCAGGTCCTACTCCAAGGGGAGCTCCTGTGGGGCGGTGCCAGCCTTGGGTTAAGCATGGCATGTTAAGCCATGGTGACCTCTTCCCAGGCAGCCAGCCTCCTTCCCTGTCCTGAACAGAACAGTCCTGAGCCTGCCTACAGAGGGGAAGGCAATTCATTGCTGCAGCAGCTGAGGGAAGCTCATTGAGTCATGCATGTGGGGAAGCTGTCCTGGTGCATGGCATGAGGGGCAAAAGCTGAGGCTGCAGGACCAGGGGGGCTTCACCTTACTCCCAGGCAGAGACTGCCTACGTCTATCCAATTGCTGCAAGAGAAGAAGGAAATGGAGGTTCTGCTGTTGGAAGAGGCTCACCAAGATGCTACCCACACCTGGGACACTGCATGGTCCTCCCCACCCCTGTACCTTCTCAAACACCCCTGTGCTCCCTCTGCACTGCCAAAGCAACCCCCACCCACGATCTGATCCACCCCAATTCTCCCCCCAGGGCAGGACCGGAGCCAAAATTAGCTCCTGGAAGCAGCTGAGCTCTCTCCCACTCTTCCATCAATTCTGCCTGGTTTGTAGCTGTTTGTCACCCACAAGACCTGTCATAAGCAGCCTGCACTGCCTGCCCTCACCTGCTTGATTTCACTTTTCAGCCTGACAAGGCCAGAGCGCTCAGGTCTGGTGGCCCCAACAGCCTCCAGGTCATGGATGGAGACGGCAGTGGTGATTGACGAGTCCACTGAACGCACTGCAGGGGAAGAGAGGTCTGCAGTGGGCACCACGGCTCAGGGCATGCCTGCCCCTTGTCACTGCCCAGGCACTCTGCATGCCCTTGCCCTCTATCCAAATAGCATCAGAGACCCACGAGTGCAGCACAGTACTGCTTCAATTCAGACCTGACCAGGTCAAGTACCAAACTAAGCAAAGCCCAATTAGCCACAGGGCTCAATCCCCAGAAATCACTCAGCACCATCCTTATGAAGAGCACAGCTTCTTGCTGGACCCCTGCAGTGCAGAAGCAGCTGTGCTGAACATGAGGGAGGACACAGACATGTAAATCTGACCACACTCTACATCAGGACCCAACTTTGCCCAGAGATGGTCTCTGCTGACTCACCGCTCTTTTCCACCCCAAACTCCTTGCCAGAGAGGATGTGGTAGAGGAGGCTTTTCATGTCTGATGGGCTGAGATTCATCAGGTTCTCTGTGGCTTCTCTAGCTGGAGACAACGGAACTGGGATTTTGTATCTTGCCTCATAGTTCTCCTGGAACATTTCTACCCAGCCCTACAATCTGCGAGCAAGGGCAACACTGGCAGAAGAGCTCATCCTCCAATCAGGATGGATTGCACCGCAGTGCAATCACTCGCCTGTGCTGCTCAAGAACAAGTGCAGCTGCAGACGCTGGCACTTCCATGCAGGGTCTTGTCCCAGTACTCCTTTCTGGCTGACAGGGCCCCAAGCATCACAGCACCCACCCCAGCTGGGGAGCACATACCTGAGCATTGCAGGGAGTGAGCCAGCTCTGTTGCCATCACCTGGATGATGAGCCCGATGCGGATGCGGAACATCTCCACGAAGAGCGCAGGCTGTGTGCGCATGTACATGGCCAAGTACACCATGATCTCCTGCAGGGGCAGAGGCACATCACCCCACTGCTGCTCAGCAGGGCAGACACCCAGCTGTGGAGTCCCCCCTGATACCCTCTTCCCTCACCTGGGTGAGGATGGACACACTGAGGTTCTTCTCACTGGCTTCATCAATGAGGTGAACAAGTTCCTCATAGGGGATCGGGCTGGGGCACGAAAAAACAGTAGAGCAAGTGAGAGGCAGCAGAGCAAGCCCCGAGAGGAAAGATACAGGCTGGGGACAGCCAGCCAGGGCTGCTCCTGCCCATGGACCCCAGAGCAGCAGGCTCACACCCAGACCCAGCCCAGCACTCTGGTGGAGTGAGAGGCGCCACACTCACGTGGAGATTGTCTTCTCACGTGGCTCTGGGGGCAGCCCCACAGTCAAGTGCTTCTGGTGAGACAGGAGGTCAGTGCAGGCCTGGGGACAGAAAGGGTTAACCCCAGCCATTGTAAACTGAGGGTGTGGAGGCTCAGCACAAGGCAGAGGGAGACAGAGCTGATGCAGCCATGGTTCACCTGCTCACTCTGCTGCCTCCTCCCCGACAGACCTCAGCCCGCTAGAGGCTGGCTGCACAGCTGTTACCTCATCCAGAGCTTCAACCTTCTTCTTGAGGATGCCAGAGATGTAGCGGATCAGGGCCCACTGGCGTGTCTCCCCCACCCGCACATACAGCTCAGTGAGCAGCTCCTTGACAGTGGGGCCAGGCTCGCTATCAAGCCCCGTGTGCCACTCGGGCCCCCTGCAGTGAAGGAGGTGCTGGGTTATACACTGCAGTTTGTCTGTGGCAGCTCCCCAGCCGCCCCCCTGGGCTGTACCAACCCCCTCTGCTCAGTGAGCTGCTGGGATGCAGAGTTCACCCCACCTGAGCATGTGGAGCACGTAGAGGATGTCTGCTTGCTCCTGCAGCGTGGGGCAGACGCGCAGCTGGTCCACCAGTGCCTTGCAGTCCACACTGCCATCCTCGTCACGGGGCAGGTTCATCTCTGCATAGACTGCATGGCTCTGGGGGAAGGGAGAGCCATGCTGCTGGTTAGCACCACCAGCGCCCTGCCCCAGATGGAGCCAAGGACATTCACCCATGGATATTCCCCCTCAACAAACACCAAGCCTTCCTCATGCAGTCCTGCAAGGACACTCTGGCTCCACCTGAAAGGACAGCAGTGCTCAGTCTGGGAGGGACAGGGCTCACCTTGCCATCCATGTCGTGCTGGCAGGGTGAACCCAGCAGGTTAACCGACTGCTGGGATGCCTGGAAGATCTTGCTGGGGACATACATCCCAACATCTTAAAAAAAAAAAAAAAAAAAAAAAAAGCAAAGGTTGGCAGAGACACTTCAGACCTCAATCACCACTGCCATGCCCCAAACCACCTCACAGACACCTGACACTGCTCCCCCAGCAGCCCCTGCAGAGAAGTCAGCTATGGGAGAAGCAGCCAGAAATAACATAATGTTAGTTGCTCTGCAGTCCATGGGGTCCCCAGCATCACATAGCTGGGAAAGCCCCCAGGTCACCTCAGCCTCACCCCTGGGCTCAAGGCAAGGTGCGGAGGGTGCTGGAGTTACTCACTCTGGACGTTCAGGTCCTTGGCCTTGGATGCCAGGGACATGAGGTCACGCGTGGTGTGGACAGCAGCCCGGAAGCGGCTCAGCCCTCCGCGCTGGGCGGTGGGGGGCAGGTTGGACTGGGGACTCGTGTGCTGCAGCAGGTGGTCCAGGTACTGGGCAACCTCATCGTAGGCGTCCTCTGGAAGGGAAGGCAGCAGAGGGGCGTTCAGCCACTGTGGGCTGGGGCACCGCCAGGGCCAGGGAGATCCCAGCTGTGTCTCAGCAAGGGCAAAGCTTTGCTGGCCACACAAAGCGACAACGTGGGGCCAGTGCCAGCAGCCAGGCTCACAAAGCACAAAACACAGGTCACCCCTGTTCCTGCATGACTCTATTGCCTGGGACACTGGCTGACAGCTAGGGCCAAACTGGAGCTCCCTCTGAGTCCCGTGTGGACAAAGGAAGCCATGGTGCTGCATCATGCGTTTGGTACAAGGCTGTGCAAGCACAGGAGTGTCCCACTCCAACCAGGCAGTGAAACCCTCATACTCTTTCCCTTCAGAGGCACAGCCAGGGTCAGCCTGTCCAAGCAGAGACCACTCAGGAGCACTCCAGCATAGCTAGGGCATCTTCCAAGCAGGACTCCAGCACAGAAGCAAGGCAGGGTGAGTTCTGCAAGTTATTTCTAATTAGGAGTTAGAGGAGGAGTTATGGCTCCTGCCTTCTCTACGCCCAGCCTCAAGCAGCTCCAACTGCTCTCAGTGTCACATCAGGAGCACCAGAGGCACCACATGCTAACAGCAGCATGGAAGAGGGTGCTCAGAGGCCAGATCTCTGCTCAGCTGGGAGGTAGAAGTGAAGGGAGTGCCCCTTGGGCAAGATACCCCCAATAAAACACAGAATTGATGATGCACTTCTAGTGGGCCACAGCAAAACCATGCTGCTCTCCAGCTGGCAAACTCAGAGGTGTGTCAGCCCCAGGAGGTGAGCTGTGGACTGTACCTGAATCAGCCTGGCATTCCCTTGAGGGAATACCTCATTGCCAGAGCCTGGAGGCTCAGCTGGAGGAATCCTCCAGGCACCAGACTTGAGAACATCCTCCTGCCTGGCTGCAGCATCTGACCACAGGATGAACTTAAAACTCAGCATCTTTGAGATGCCGTAGAAAGGCCAGGCAGGTCTTTCCCCTGTCTCCCACTGGGGCTGGTGGGGAAGCAAACACCTTGGACAAACCCAGACGCAGCCTGTAAGGAGGCTGCAAGCAAAGCAAGAGAAGGGCAAAAGAAATGAGTATTCAGTCACAGCAGTGCAGACACTGGCTGCAGGGGCTGCAGAGGCAGAGCAGATGGTGGGCAGCCTGATGATGACCAGCACTAGGTCACACAGGAGGGGATGTCCCCAGGCCTGCTTGCAAGAGGAACAGTAAAACTTGCACCCTGTCATGGTCCCAGCACAAGGGGGGACTCTCATGCTGTGATGGGCCAGGGCACCCTCTACACAACAGTAAGGCTTCAGTTTGGCACCCACTGGAGCCCCTCTGCCCAGGGAAGGGGCAAAGGTTTTGGGAAAAAGACAGAGATTGCTTAGGGACATGGTGGCTCTTCCCCACTGCCTTGGTCACTGTGCCATCACAGTGTACCACCGCTTGTGCACCAAAGACCCTCAGCCACGTCTCCCCAGCGGAGGTAAGCTGCCAATCCTTTGTCTCTTCCCTACGAAGATTGGAGCAGCTCGTTCCAGACAAGGTTGACAGAGCGTCAGATGGGAACATGGTGAAAACCCAAGTGCATGGATGCCAGCAGGGAGGTTGGGTGTTACGGGTTTAAGGGTGAGTTGGGTGTTTGCCACCCCACAGCAGCGACTGGCCTGTTCTCCCTTACCCTCTTCTGCTACCTGCAAGCCATGCAGCCACTCCTCGGTGTCCAGCTTCTCAAAGCTGCCACTGCAGAGCCTGTAACTCTCGGCAAAGACCTTACCCTCTGGCCCAGGGTCCATAAAACTGAGGTGCGTTCGGCATGACGTTGTCAGGAACTCCGACAATTTACCCGTCTGGATCCTGGGCGAGAGATGGGGAGGTCATGGGAGAGGAAAAGGGAGGCAGTACCCTTGGCTTTACCTCCTGGCTCCAGGGCAGGCCCTTTGGCAGGGAGAGATGGACCTGTCGGGCACATATGCACACCAGTGCCTGCTTTAGCTCTCTGCAACTCCTTCGGCCACAGTTGGGCATGGAAGGGCTGCCCAAAAGCTATTAGAAGGATCCTGTTTGATGACATGAACAGCTATGTCCTCTCTTTCATCTCCTCTGTTGGGACTGTGGCCCCAGGGCGCACTGACAGCCTAGCACACCCCAGTGTGTCCTCCCCAGCTTGTTTCCCCGAGGCCAATGCACTGCCCACCAGGTTCCTGGAGGCTCAACAACCCTCAGCCCAGGAGGGTGCGCTCACCTTGCGCCACCAAAATACCCGTCCTGCAGCTTCCGCAGCATCGCCAGCACCGTGGGGTGCACACCATTGCCGGTTTCATCTGTGGGGAAGAGGCACAGGCAGTCAGGCTCTTCTGCTCAAACTGGCTCCCAGAAGGTAACCCAGGGACAGGTGGGCATTCAGGCACCCAAAGGCACCATGGGCAGACCCTCTGCACACAGACATGCTGTGGTACCAAAAGCACCACCCAAAAAGGGAAACTCAGGACTGTCCAGGCTGAATTCCAGGAAAACGAGGCCAAGATGCACTCCAGGCTCCTGGGATTTCACCTTGGCTGAAGCTGACAGTACCAGATAACAGCACTCTGCTCTCTCCCTGCCTTTCATATGAGGCAGCAGGTGAGGGGGCTGCTGTCAGGGGCAGGAGGCACCACAGGAAAGGGCATGCTCAAGACACCAAGAGGATTTTAAGTACACAAGGAGAATCAAAAAAGCCTGAAAGCAGAGCAGAGTCACTTCCCAGTACCAGGCTCATGGGGAAGCTGTGAGCTGCTGCAGGCAAGCCAGTTCTGCTCTATGCCATTGTAGAGCTCTTTGCTCCTTCCAGTTTACTGTTTTCCCCTCCCTGTTGCCTAGGAAAGCCTTTAGCAGGTGGTCAGTCTTAGTGAAGGGTCAAGATGCAGAAAGAGCCCCAAGAACACTCCTACAGGGGAACTGTTTTTTTGGTCTTGCTCCCGAAAGGCCTTCGCACAAGCCAGGTTGTCTGGAGCTTGAATAACTCCATGCCAGGGAGCAGCCATTGAGCTGCAGGTGCTAGTGTCTGGCAGGCAACCCCGCCACCTGCCAGGCCAACTGCCCACTTGGCGTGGCTCCTCTGAGTGGTAAGCTCTTCACAGGACACTACAGGCTGCTCCAGCCCCACCATATCCCCATTACTGAGCCAGTCACAAATCTGCCCACCCCCTTCCTCCTGCAGAGGCTGCTTCCCAGGGCTGCTATAGCCAAACGCCTTGCCAGGCTGGGGGGTCTATACCGAGCATGGTGTGGGAGATGGGGAAGGTGATAGTTGGTCGCCCAGTCATTCTCCAGCGGCTGCAGAGATAGGAGAGGTCCGTCCTCAGCATCTCCACAATCATCTTGTTGTCAAGAGCCAGGTAGAACTGCTGCTGGTCTATGAACTGTGAGGACAGCAGGAGAAATGAGTGGCCCTTCATGCAGCCACCAGGTCCCTCTGGTGCCACCCACGTCCTCCCACAGGCACTCAGCCAGGCCAGCCACGCTGTGCACACAGAGGACATGCTCCTTTGCACTGACAGCTCCCCCACCTTACGAGGCAGGTGCCACTACAGTCTAGCAAGGGACCCTCAACTTCTAGGGCAGCTACTGGCCACTAGCAACTATGAGGAAACAACTAATGCCACAGCTCAGCAGTAGCATCCAGGCCTCCTCCCGGTGTCCTTGTCAGTTCCAGATCACATAACAGCTGGGAATGAGCCCATGCAATGTCACCCACTTGTGGGGTAAAGGTAAAGATGGTCTTCCTGATTTTGTAGAGCTTGGAGGTCCCAAGGACACCCATGTGCCGGTAGGGCCGTCCAGTCAGGCTCATCTGCTTGTTGCGGCCTGGGAGGGCAAGAAGAGGAGATTTTAGTGAAAGCCTCCTAATGAAAGGGGCTGCAGCAGCAAGCGGTGCCAGGCTTCTTGCTACCAGCCAGCAGGAAAATGCTGGTTTGTGGGTGGGATACCCCAGAATCCTGTGTCAAGCTGGTCCAGCCCCTAAGTGACAGTGATACCCTGTCTCCAGCCCTGCCCAGGGGGTTAGAGACATGCTCAACCAAGGACAAACAGCCTGTCCTGACTTCTGCAACATGTCACACCTCCAGGTTTTTAGGGATGTCAGAAGTTGGAACAGGGCTAGGGGTACTCCTCTGCATAGGGCTGCTCGCCCAAAGCTGACAGCTCCATTAGCATTCCCATTGCTCACGGACTACTCCCAGAGCCCAGGATGCTGCAGCGCAGCATCGCCCCTTGCTCATGTCAGCCCTGGCAGCTGCCAGGCTGTTCCCCCTGCCCATCTCACACTTGGCATTTTGGTGGCCTAAATTAGCCACCAAATTAAAATCACAGCAGATCAGGTGTCTCCTTTGGCTCAGGCTAGATCCCTGCTCCTACACAACAAGCCCCATGCCCGAGGGGTTGCAGCATCAGGGAACATGCGTGCAGAGCTGCGCACACCCTCCCCTCACACTCAGCCCTGCCCACCCCCCAACAACAGCCATCCTGCCTGAGCTGCGGGTTCTCCCCACCAGGGACAGCCAGGAGACCCTTTCTGGGGTCTGGTTGGCCTCCCCCATTTAGATCTGGGTACAGGAACAAAAGCCAACTCCTGTAAACACCAGGTCCTTCCTACAGGGATGAAAGTCTGTCTGTCCCTGGGGTGACTGTGCAACTACAATGCCAAAGCTCTTTCCCTGTCAAAATAACCCTGAACAACACTGCCTTGTCACCTCATTCCCCTTGGGCATGAGTGGCTTTACCAGGCTCAGAAATAAGCAGCAGAACCCTCATCAGCCAGGCAGAGAGCAGGACACGAGCATCTATGAGTAGGAGTGCCAAGGGTGGGACAGACCCTTCTGCACTCCCTTTGCTGCAGGAGCAGGGAGTCCAGCTCACCCAGCCGGGCATAGATGTGGCTGAGGATGCGGGCAGGCTGCACTCTGATGGGGTAGACATCTTCCACAGTCTCCACGTCGATGCCCTCCTTCTTCAGGATTGCCTTGACCCCCTCTGTCTCAGCCAGGATGCACACTGTGGAAGAAGGACAGGCTCACTGCAACAGGGGCACAAGGGTGTGACAGCACTGCCTCACGCCCTTGGGGACACATACAAGGTGCCACACCACAGAGAGGAAGCTGTCAGGGGTTCCTTTGGGAAACAGTTCCCACTGCAGAGGTCTGCCTTGCCCCTCCTAACACTCTCTACACCCAAGTATTCTGCACCAAGTGGCAGGAAGACAGTTTTCAACCTCTCTGCAGAGGAGGCTACAGCAGCTGTTATTTCCCTCAGTCAACACAGGGTGGAATGGAAGGACTTGCACCCCGTCTTCCACCCCCCTTGCCAGGTCTGAGATCGGGATGTACTGGCAGCAACGCCGCAAGCAGAGCCACCCAGAGCCCCCCCTGTGAATTCTGCAGTGCCAGAGACCCCAGACTTGCCAGGCTCAAAGGTATGGGACTAGTGTTCCTTTCCCTCACCTTGAACCACCACATCAGGCTTAGGGACAGTCGCGAAACGGCGGTTGAGGGGATCTATTTCACCAGGAGCCAGAAACCCCTGAGGAAAAAACAGTATGAGGAGATCAACGTCTTGTGGGCAGGGTAGAATGGGTGATGCCCATAGACAACCCACCTTCAAGAGGTCCTGAGGGATGGGAGTAGTAACTTCCCCATGGCAGGTGGCAGCATTTGCCCCCTTGAGAGCTCAGAGCCTGGCCCCACAGCCCTCCCCAGCACCCAGGGTGACTGTACCTCAGCCATCAGGCAGCCCAGGATGTAGAGGGACTGCCCCCACATGTGTGGCAGCTTGCCCATGGGTATCCTGTCCACAGTGTGGGGGTTCCTGTACTCCTCATCCACCTGGAAGACAAGCCAGGAGGTTAAGCAGGGATCCACAGACACAGGATGCTGAAGGAAGCATCCTCACTGTATTTTGAAGTCCAGCAGTTCAAGGCTTGAAACAAGAGCCTACAACAGCATTTGTCAGAGAGGGTCCAAAAGAGCCTGGCTACGTTCCTCCCCTCTCCTTGTGACTGCCCCAGACACCCATGTCAGAACAACAGATCAGCTGCTCAGACCATGTTTGGTTTCCCAGCTCAGGCCATTAGAAGGACTAACGTGCCCCAGGAGCACTGGGGAGATGCCCTCAAATGCTGGTGAGGAGAGCACCTATCCTGCACGACCTGGGCACCAGGAGGCCACTGCTCTCAACCAAGGCCCACACAACCCCCCTCACCACTGAACAGGGGCTCAGCACTATCTCCTCAGCCCAGGTCCACTTGTCCTGAGCTCTCAGAGCACTCAGCCTCCAAGCAAGTAGACTGTCAGCAAATCACCTTTGTGTATGGGGGCAAGAAATGCTTTGAGGAAAACCCACCAGTTTTTATCCAACATGGTTTTATAACAGCTCCAAGCCTCACTTTTTACACGAGGTTTCCATGCAGTGTATGTGCTACTTTACTAACATTTTGCGTTAATAAGCACTTAAAACCTAATTAACTGGTAACGAGACCAGGAGTTTCAGTAGTTGGGCTTTGTGGCTCCCTTCCAACTCAGAACATTCTGTGAGACACTCCCACTTCCCACCACAGCACAGGATCACTCACCTTATCTGGTGGGACACTGTACAGCTCTGGCACCAGGTGTACCCCATTCTTCCCCTTGATGAGAACCCCCTCAAGGGCTTCCCGGTACTCCTGCACCTGAGGAGAGAGCAGAGAGAATCTGCTCCTGGTCATGGCTCCCTGAATCCTTCCCCTGCACGCCTCGCCTGCCAGGAACTTTTTTCCCACCACCACAGCAGGTCCTGCCCCCCTTACCTGCTCCGTATTTCCACTGAAAATCCCATCAATGATCAAGTAGGCCCAGAAAAGAGGCCACTCACACTCGATGTTCTCAAACAGCTTCAGCTCAGCGGGTTCATAGTAGAGGCGTTTGGGGTCCTGTAGGTGACAGCAAGGCAGACAGTGGGCAGCAGGATCCCCTTAAACTGACAGGGATCCTCCTCCCCCCAAGACCCCAGTCTCAAATGCCCTCCCACCCCTCCTCTGCAGACGATGGCCAAGACAGAGTAGAAAAGCAGTTTCACCTCCAGCCTCTGTTCTCTCCATCAGACACCTCCCTCCCAAGCCCTCTGCACTGATGATGAAGAGACTCACCCTTCCTGGAGTCTACCCTGTCCCCAGGAGAGCACTCCAGAGCCCCAGAACACCCCAGACGCTGTGCTGTTGTACAGCAACAGCATGACATCCCCATGCCACACTAGGTCCCCTTTGCCTTGCCTGCTCTGCCCCAGCGCCTCAGTATCTGCCTCCTCCAGCATTAAGTTGGCCCAGCCAGGTGCAAGGGCTTGGGCTGGTTGTGCAGGGCCAGGGAGCAGGGTCCCTCCTGCCATGTGGTGCCAGGGACACAAGGGAAGTTGTCAGGATGGAGATCTGCCTGAGCTGAGTCCTCCCAGTCCAGCTGTGTGTGGTGTAGTGCCCCACAGGACCCATGCTCAACCCTCCCTGCTAACTGCTCTAACTGTTTGCTGCAGAGAAGGAAGAGTGCTGGCCCTACCAGACTGTTAGACAGGCAGGACAGAAGGAACAGATGTTTTCTACAGTGCCTGCACTCCAGCTACAAGCTCCCAAAGTCTGATCTGCCAGCTGCGTGCCCCTGCGGGCACTGCTGCCCTTCCTGTGCCTCACAGTCTCCCAGAAGTAATCAATGGCTCTGCACACCAGCAAAGCTCACAAGCGCTGGGAGTGTTGGACTGGAGATGCTGCTGCTTCTCTTTGGCTCTGGAAGGGGACAGCCACACACGCTGCCTATTATGGGCAGGTCTGCAGAGGCAGAGCTGAGAAGCATTCAGAGGCACTTGTGCCCAAAGGAGCCCCATCAGGTTATAGACCCAGCAGCTGGTGATGATTTAAGAGCCTCCAAGCACCATTTCCTAATTTCCTAGTTCAGTGGTTATCAAATGAGATTGTTGCTTATAAGGTTTTCTGGTTTTCCCTCCCCAGAGCAGCAGAAAGTCTCCTGAGAGCCACACTAGCAGTACCCAAACTGCCTGCTGGCCTGGGAGAGGCAGAAGCAGCTTTGTGACCTCTGGAGCTGATGTAGATGAGGAGCTCTGCGTGGTCACCTCCCCAGGCCTCCATCCCTAGCTCAGGGCTGGTGCAGCCCTGGCAGAGCCCACCTCATCAGGGCTCCCCTGCAGGCCACTGGTCCCACCTTCCCCCAGTCCAAGGGAGACACACCACAAGGTCCCAGGATGGAGGCAGAGCCAGCCTCTGGCCATCTGCTATGGGCAAGGGTGGAATGCACCACCTCTGCAATGAGCTCTGGCATTTTGGGAAGCCTTGTCCAGACACATGACACTGCCTGGGGTTAGTCAGGCTTCTTGTCTCCCCAGTGCTCCCCAACACAGCCTTTGTGCTGCATCCAGAGGGCTGCTGCTGGCAGGTGGCAGGGCTGGGGACACTCACCTCTTTGGGGGTCCTGTATCCATCCCGGAGGAAGCGGCAGCAGCCATAGCGCCCCTGGAAGGGAGGGAAAGAGATGCTGAGCAGGAGGCACAACGTGAGGCATCTTGTACCTTCAATGCAGAAGCAGGGGTGGGGTGTCTCCTCCAGCCAAACACCCCCTCTCTTGCTCACCCAGCGCTCAGGCACCACAGTCACAACCCAGGGCCACACGACACAGGGCTGCCTCTTTGCACATCCCTGCCACAGGGGACTGGGAGAGGACATCCTCCAGCACCCCCACCCCGAGGACGCTTTTGGGAAGAAAAGGGCTACAACAGTTTGGACTGAAGCTGTCCCCCAGGAATAGTGAGATGAGGGCAGAGCCGCTCACCTGCAGCTTCGTGATGATCTCCTGCTTGGTGATTTCCACCAGCTCGCTGTCCTCCACAGCGAACGCCGGGTACGAGATGACAGAGAGCACGCTGGCATCCACCTCCTTGGATGTGGAGGCCCTGGGCAGCATCGAGTGGAGGATGGACTGGGAGGAGGAGAATGAGGGGTGGTTAGGCTGCCAGGCCAGGCACACCACAACCCCAGATCACAGTTCCTCCTGCAATGGTGTCACGGCCCCACAGGTCTCACCTGGCAGTGCTGCACCTCATCTGACAGCACCCGTATCACTGACTGCGGGCCTCCCTTGGCTCCAAAGAGATCCAGCTCATCCAGTGCCTCCAGGGCAGCCTGCAAGCAGACTCAAAGAAGCATGTTCTCCACCCTGCTGCCCATTTGTAAGAGCTCTCACCCCATGCCAGTCCCTGTGTGTAATGCACTGCCCAAATTTAAAAGAATTTGAACCCTGAGAGCTGTGGCTGCAGAAAACCTCTGGTCAAAATGGGACCACATCTCCAAAGCCACGGGTAGCCAGACATCAACAGGGCCCTGGATATTTCTGCCACCCACACCAATTAACTCTTCGCTCCCAGTTCAGGCAAAACTCAGGTTAGAGAGGCACAGTTTTATCCCAGTGCACAAGGAGAAGAGTCTTCCTCTCCAGGAAGATATGACTGCATGGGGCATTGAGCCTCAACAGTTCAACGTGTCCAGCCTGCACTGTCAAAAAGCAGCTCAGGGCCACTGGTGCTCCTCACCCCCATCCAGCACTTCTCCCCAGCTCACCTTGGCCATGCCAACAGAGCTGGCATTCAACTCGGTGATGCCCTGGTTTGTCTTGTCCCCGCGCTCCCAAATCCCGAAGTCCTGTGCAGAGGCAGCAGGCACTGGTTCACAACACACCCAGAAAGCCTTTGAATCCCACCCATCAGCAGTGCTTCCAGGAGGTGCTGGTGGGGCTCAGGGGGGACCCACAGCTGCCCCTGGACACCAGCCCAACACCTCCAGCACCAGAGCATGCTCCCCTTCCCCAGCGTGCACTACCCACCGCGGTTTTGTAGGCGGCTTCAATGTAGAACACGAGGTTCTGGATAAAGCTGACTTCATCCAAGCTGTGAATTATGTGGAGGCCTGGAGCAGGGGGATGAATTCACATCAGCCACTCTAAGCCCACAGGTATTCCCAGGATGGAGCTGCAGTAACCCCGGGATCCCTCCTCCCCACTGCATGCCTGCCCGATGGGAGCCATGTCCTGGCTGACTCCCATCTCCAATCCCCCTCACTATGGCTGCATCGGGGTTTCAGACAAATGAGGCCTCTTGGAGAGATGAACATCAAGGGGCCCAAACCCACTGTGAGTGCTGGGAGCATAAGAAAGCAGTGGAGTCACAGAAGCCACTGCAGCAGCTTGGCACCCAGGTAGTTGTACCCAAACTGAGGCTCTGGAGAGCCTGGAGACCAGCACGCTCAAAGCTGAGATGGCAGCCCCCAACAGCAATACCTGAGGCTGTCATTTGCGCCAGCATGAGCAGGTAAAGGGAGGTGGCATCCAGCTGTAGGTGACCCCACTCATTGTCTCCCACGACAGTGGCACAGGTCTGGGTGTTATACTTGGCATGCAGGCAGTCCTTGGTGCTCTGGCTGAACTTGAAGGCCTCCACCTTGTCCACCTTGGGAAGGGCAAAGGCAGGCAGGAGTTCATAGAATCCTGTCTCCAGAAAGGCCTGGCATCTCCCAAGCCAAGGGCTGCCCTGTGCCAGGAGCCCAGCAAGTGGAGCCATGCCTGGCAGGGCAGAAATTCCACAGCTGCTGGGCTGCCCCTCTGCTCACCAAGGCAGTGAGTGGCTCACAGGCCTCTGCAGTGCAGGGCTGCAGCTGTGGAGGGCCCATGCCACAGCTGCACCACACAGAGAGAAAGGGTCACCCCAAAAGGCCTCAGGAAGGAGAGCTGCAGAGCCCTAGCGCCAGCCAGGCCACGAGACAGGCAGCAGCTGGCAAAGGCTCCACTGGCCACCAGCCCACAGCACTGGAACTTCAATCGCAGCCAGGGACAGATCCTCACTCAGAACTTATTTCAAGACTTGCTGGAAGGGGGGCTTCCCTCTGCTCGTCAGGGAAGGCTGGGGAGAGCTGGTACAGCTAGGATTGACAGCCTCTGTGGCACAGCTGGGCTTTAAGGAGACCACCTGACACCCAGAGGTGCTCCCCAGCACCTACCTGTCTCATCATGCACTGGAGCAGTCCCCTCATCAGCTTCACCACGCTCTGCAGGAACAAGGAAAACAGCCCTGTTAATCTCCATAAGCCCTGACTCAGGCTCAGCTGGCCGCTGACCTTTGCAGGGCTCGGCGTCTGTAACCAGAGCCCCTGCTCGCATTTCTACGGCCCCTGCTCCCCGGGAAACAGCAGAGAGAAGATTTCTTGGCCTGCCAGCAAGCAGGGCCAAGCTGCTGTGCTATGCAGCGGGACAGAGGGCACAGCTGCAGGACACGGCTCCCCAGCCCCTTGGAGAACGGCTGTGACCTCAGATCACCTCCGGCCAGAGGGCCGGACCCTCTGGCTGGGCTCCAGGGCGCTCTGGGAAGAGCAGGTTCTGACAACCCTTCCTGTCGCGTCCCGCGCCGGGGGACAGCCCTGTCCTCACCCTCACTGCACGCCCCCCCCCGAGGCCTTCGGGCCCCAGTCCCAAAGACTGACCCGCCCGAAGCGGCGGCACCCCCGGGTGCCCCCAGCCCCGCCCGGGCCGTGCTCCCCCGACCTGCTCCAGCTCGTAGGCCTTGGCCTTGTCCTCGTCCCGGTCGGCGTTCTTGCGGTAGGCCAGGCCGAGCCCCCAGACGGCCAGGATGCTGTACACGTTGTCCCGGACCCAGGCATCCCGGTGGTCGGCGCTGGCGGGGAGCAGCCCCGTCACCGCGTCCTGCGGAGGGGACACACCGTTCCCAGGTCACTGCCCTGCCCAGGGGCCGGCGGGGCGCCCGGAGCGCCCGGCCCACCCCCCGCCCCCGGGCAGTGCCCGCACCTGGTGGCGGAGGATGGTCTGCTGCACCAGGCGAGCGTAGCCGTCCAGGCGCACGCCCGAGTTGCTCCGGCTCCTCATGGCGGCGGCACCGGCACCGGCACTGGCACTGCCGGGACGGGACGGGACGGGGCGGGACGAGTCCTGCCAGCGCTCCGCCCCGTCCCGCCTCGCCCCGCCCCGCAGCGCTGCCCGAGAGCGGCCGCCCCCAGAGCCGCCGCCCCGCCCCGCGCTCCCCGCCCGCCGCCGCCTCGGGCAGCGGGGCGCTCACTGCGGATCCGGCAGGACCCGCTGCCATGGCCGCACCGGCGGGCACGGCAGCGCCGCCACGGCTCCCCCTGCCGGGCGGAGGGCGAACAGCGCTGCGGGGGGACGCGGGGACACGGGCTGGGGGGCACACGGACACGCGGGGACACGGACGGACACACAGATACATGGATGCACGGACACGCGGAAACACTGACACAGGGACACACGAGTACGCGGACACAGAGACACACGGATATACGGACACATGGACATGCAGATACATGGACACGGATGCACGGACAGACGTGTGGATACGCGGACACACGGACATGCGGATACAAGGACATGAGGACACAGATACATGGACACGGGGACGCAGGGACACACGGACATGGGGACACGTGGATACACAGACACGCGGATACACGGACGGAGACACATATGCACAGATACACGGACAGATGGATACGCAGATATATGGACATGCAGATACACAAACACACGGATGGACACACAGATAGATGGACAGATATGCAGACACACGGATACACAAACACATGAATAGAGACATGGACACGTGGATTCGCACACACGTGTGCCAGTGTGGAAGGACACACGGGCTGGTGTGGAACTGCACAGACACCCAGAGGGACACACACACTTTCCTGAACTGCTGCTCCTCCATCCCTGTGACAGCACCTGCACCACCACCACCACAGAGGAAATCCCTCTGCTGGGGCAGCCTCTGGGCACCCAGGGATACCCAGGGAAAGGGCCCAGCCCAACAGGCACAAGATGCCATTGTCACAGTGCGTCCAAGGGCACAGGGCTGGGACAGAAAAACCCCAGTGCTCATCCGTCTCCATGTGCCCAGCAGGTCCAAGGGGGCCTGGCAGCAGGCAAGGGTATGGGTCCCAGGCAGGGGCAGCACCAGGCACTGGTATCCAGGGGTGTCCAGAGCTGGGAGCACACCCAACTCCATGCCTTTCATCCTCCCTTTGCCTGAATGAGTCAATACCACACACTTAATGATTGACAAGGGGAAATCTATCCCCCGGGTCAGGTCTGTGAGCCTCCAAAAAAGCAGAAGTCATCCCCCACCCATGACCAAGATGTAGCTGACTGGGGACAAGGGACAGGAAAGGAGTGTGGGTCTCTGTGGCTTCTCTCTCTGTCAGGATGGGAGAGAAATTTTGAGGCTGGTGGGAAGGGGAGGGATTTGAGCTGACAGCACCCTGCCCAACAGCAAACACCCAGAGGAAAAAAAAAAACTGCTGAAACATCCCTATGGAGCTTGGGCCAGCAATAACAGATGGGGCTGGAGGCCAAGCAAGAAGAGACCCTGGCAAGAACCACAAGCTGAGGGTGCAGAGACAGCACCCAGCTGGTAGGTGGCAGTGCCACCAAGCTCTGGTGACAAGGATGACAGCTGCCACCCTATGCCTTACTGCTCAAAGAAGGGAAACTTAGCCCCAGCACTGCAAACACAGGGTATCACACCCAGCAACAGGCAGGCTTGCCTGTAGACACCTCCCCAAAATAGCCCTGGCAGACAAATGTCTTGGCCACAGACAGACAGCCCAGGGAGATGCAGCTCATTGCATACACAACCCCCTGCCCCATCCAAGTCCCCCAGGACTTTCCTATACAGGGAGATGTGGGCATCTCTTGTTGCCAGCCCCATGAGGCAGCTGCCTGCAGCCACATCTAGTCCCTTCTGCCCTGGGACAGGTCTATGCTGCTCCTGCTTGAACCAGCTGAGATTTACCCCTGCACCCACCTCCCACCAAGTGCAAGCACGAGGGCAGCCTGTCCCAGGAGGAACCTGCTGCACGCAAGGGACAATGCAAGAACAAGCCAATATGGTCTTTGGCAAAATCCATCGATTTATTTATTCACAGTCAAGCAATAAATAGAGGAAAGTCAGGCAGTGGGGGTGCTGAGAGCAGCACAGACCCTTCTGGGAACAGGGACTGCCAGGAGCCCAGCAGAGCCCAAGGCCTGTGGGACAGCAGGAGAGCGAGAAGGCAGAGGGACACCACGATGGGAGTCTGATTCCTGGGATAGGGCGAGACCTGAGCCCTGCTAGAGGGTAAGACAAGAAGCTGAAAGACAAGTGTTTTGGAGGAAGCAGCAGGCAGAGCCCAGTACAGGCAGCTGCCTGGCCCCCAGCTCTGGGAGCAGAAACGGCAGCTCGAGTTCCTCCAGTGTCACAGCCCTTCCCAGAACAGAACTGCAGGGGAGGAGAGAGACTTCCTACCCCTCTCCAGCCCAAATTCCCAGCCCAGTGAGATGCCACTGCAGCTGAGACTAGATAAGATGGGGCTCATGTGAGCTGGGAAGGAATCCCACAGGCACGGTCACATCAGATCCCGACAGCACCAATGTGGTGCCAAGCACAGAGACACAAGGACTGCTCACCCTCCCTTCCCTGGCTTCACCAGGAGACTCCCAACCAATCTCCTGTGAGCTTCATACTCCAGTTCAGGGACACAGCTCATCTCTGAGAATATCAGGCCAAGCCCCCCCTGCCCACCAAAACCAGGCAGCAGCCATGGGGGCTGCAGGAAGGACAGATGCCACAGGGCAACCACCCCAGCAGAGGCTCCTGCCTTTAAAAACCCACAATTTACATAAAACTGTCATTGTAAAACCTCCCCACAGAGCAGCGCTGCACAGGGAGGGGAGACGAGCAGAGTGAGCCCCAGGCAGAGCAAGATAAACATTGAAGTCCAGATCCACAGGAACAGGCAGAGCCCAAGGGTGTTGCGCCGGGGCAGTGGGAATTACCGGCAGGTGCAGGACTCTGCGATCATGTTCTCATACTCCTTGTAGAGGATGCCTCCGTTGCGCTCGATCATGAGGACACTGATGGGGCTGTAGCGGTAGGGCACACAGGAGGGCCGGGGCACGCTGGCATCCACCAGCTGATGAACAAAGCTCTGCACCACGGCGTGGTTGGGCGCGTGGTAATCATAGCGGAGTAGGTGGGGACAGGCACCCTTGCAGTAGCGCGGGTTGTAGCGGTGGGGAGCGATGATCCAGTGGTCCCATCCCAGCTGTGCAAAGCTGACAGAGAAGGGGCGCAGGGAACAGTCATTCTTATCCCCTCCCTGCTCTCGCAGGTAGTTGGGCAGGTCATGAGCCAACGTCCCTGTGTCACGCCGGTGCCGGTGGGGCTCTGCTGCCGGAGGTGCCAACCCTGCCTGAGTGTCGTTAAGGTAGAGCAGGAGGAAAGGGCGACTGGGGGCCGCTGGGGCATCATGGCCTCCTGCTCGGCCAGCGTGCACACAGACATGCCGCAGTGCCAGGCTCCCCGTGCTGCTGTTCCCCAGGACCAGGTAAGGGGTGACGTCAACTTCAGCCCAGCCATGGCGGGGATGGGCGGCAGGGCTGAGCAGCACCCCAGGTGCCTCGCCGGCTGCCACCAGCTCCAGAGCACAGAGAAGGCGACCATGGGCCAGTGACAGACTGGGCAGATAGACCACAGTGGCTCTGAGAAGGTGCTCAGCCTCAGGCTGACTCTCCAGGCGGTAGGTGAGGGGCTGCACATACCAGCGACCTGCAGGAAAGCAGCAGTCATTGCCCCCTTAGCACAGCACGCCTGTCACCGTGCAGCAGCACCCCTTTCTCCCAGCCCCACACAGCACAGTGGAGCCCGTGGCAGCCATCTGCCCCAGCACAAGGCAGAAGCCACAGCAAACAGCAGCCATGAGCCATGGCTGGCTGGTAGGGTGAAGGGCAAAGAGAGTCTGGAATGTTCCCATCCTCTGCACCAACACCACTGCCCTGGCACAGCAGCAGGCAGGATGGGAAGGGGAGAAGGGCTTACACAGGCCCAGCAATGTTTTTGCCCATCTCACCCTTTGGGCAGGGAGAGCCTGGGACACCTACCAAGGGGAACCCCCTGGGCAAGGGCAACCCCAGCCAGCCAGCCAGGACACTATAGAGAGGGAGAGGGAAGCAGGCAAGAGACCCCCTCAAGGCTCAAGCCCACACTGCTGGCTTTGCTAAACCCCCATGACGTCCTTGGTGCCCACCTGCTCCTTACCTGCCCAGGGCTGATCCCCGTGGGAACTGGCCTGGACCAGGCGAACGGTGTTGGTGCCCAGGCTGCGGCCGCGGCGGGGCCGGCCCTCGCGGTCGGCGGCACGGTGGTACAGGTTCAGCATGTAGCGCAGGGGCTGCCCGCTGGCTGGCCCCGCTCGCCAGCCTGGGCTGCCAGGTGCCCGCGTTTGCAGGGCCTGCAGGAGGGGCAGGGTGGGGACGGCGGGCAGGGGGCTGGCGGGCAGCGGGGACTGGTTTGCAGCCTGGGACAGGGGCACAACAAGAAGGAGGAGGAGGAGAAGGCTGGTGGAGGAGCAGAGCAATGCCATGATAGGTGAGTGCGTGTTTGAGGGGAGTGAGTGCGGCAAGGTGGGGCTGGTCAGCAGCAGAATTAGGAAGAAGCTGCAGTCATGCTTCTCCCCGCTGGAGAGGCAGAGCTGGTTGTGGGCACCAGCAGAAGGATCCAAGGGTGCTGCCAGCTGCTATCAAGACAGGACAACCAGCTTGCTTCAGCTTGGCACAGGAGAAAGGTGGTGGTAGTGGGGGGGGACTCTGTATGCAAAAGGGGTGCAAACTCTAGACTAAAACCTAGACCAGGGGAAAAGACAGGGGGACAGAACCTGGCTACAGGGGCTGTAAAAGTGCTGAGGTAGGGAAGTGGGGTGGAAGGAGGGAGAAGGGGAGTGGGTGGGAGGACCAGTTCACTCAGCCCACCTGCTCCTGGCCAGCCTCCTCCTGCAGGGTAGGAGGTCCACCCACCCAGGGCCCATTTTAAAGGCGTGGCCCCAATCATGGTTTAAAGAGGCAGGAGCAACCTGGGTCCCAGGGGAGGGGGGCTGGAGCCTGGTAACATACTCTGCTGAGGTGAGAGCCCCTCCAGCTCCCCCACCCTGTGTTGTCTCTCTATCAGCAACTTGGCACCTTTGTGCCCATGGCAGCAAGCTGGTCTATTCTGCCCCACAGAGTCTGGGGGTCTGCTCCCCAACAGCCCTGTGGGACAGCCAGGCTGCCCAGTACCTCACTCTCCCCAGCTGGGAGATGGACACTTAGGCACATGGGTGGGCAGAGTGACCTTGAGCCCAGCAGCTCTGAGTATGGCCAGGTCAGCCAGTGGCACCTCATTGCAGGCACCACCATGCCATCACCATCACCATGCCCCCAGCTTTGGCTCCCTTGACAAGCTTCAAGGTCTTTCTGCCAGCACTTGCCTGAGGCTGAGGGGGTTATGAGCATGATGCCCACCATGTCGCTGGCACAGGCCATTTGAGGCACTGTCCATCCCGGGGACTGTGGTTACAGGGTGCTTGCCTGGGACAGGCCCTGTGGGCACACTACAGAGTGGGGTATGAGCAGCTGCAGCTCATGCCCCCATAGGGCAACTGGTGTCGTGCCCAGTCCCATAGGACACTGCTGCTCTCCTGCTGGGATGGAGGGGTTCAGGGGATGGTTCACACTGTTTGGGAACCACCCTGTTTGGGTGCAGGCTGGGGGGTGAGCTGGTGTCTGCCTTGCCCCAGGTGCTGCCCACCCTTCACGGTGCCAGCTGAGCATGGTGCTGAGGGCTGAGAGGGCCGTGGGGGGGGTGTGGTGGGGGGTGTGTGTGGTGCTTAATGGGCTGTGGGGCCACGTGATGAGCCAGGGCACAGAGCCCTCACGCCTGGCCAGGCAGCCCTGGTTATTCATTTGGGAAAGGGCACAAGGGGCAGACGAGGCAGTGGAGGCTGGGAAAAGTCCAGGCCTGGCATCAGTCAGCCATGAGTGAGGGGCATGGTAAGGGTGGTGGCAAGGCCATGGGGGAGAGGAGGAGAGTCACGTCAAGGGGTGGACATGACTGATGTCATATGGGTGGCCCTATGAGAGGGGCCCTGCATCACTGCTGGGTGGGCTCCAGCACCACAAACAGCCCAGGTACAACCCCACCCTGTGCCCTGGAACACCCTGGCACAAGAACAGGGCACATGCACTGGGCTGCCTGCATCTGGGCTGGGCAGGATGCAGATAGAGTTTAAGGCAGGCGCTGGTAGACAGGGGTTGCCAAGAAAAGTTCGAGGGACCCTTCCTGCACTGCGGCTGAGCCAGCCTGCGGTGGCCTGTCAGCCTGGCGCTGCAAGCCCACCCTCCCGGGCCATGGCAGGCAACCGGGGGCCGCAGGCGTTGCTGGCAGGGCAGAGCTTTCCAGGCCGGCTGTGCTGTCTGGGAAAGAGATGAGTAAGAGCCGTGGCCCCGGGCGGGAAGGGGAGGAGCAGGACTCCCGGGCTCCCCCGGGAACCAGTGCTGATCCACTCCCACCGTCCTCAGCTGCCACCCGTCTCCTTCCCCTGTCTCAGTATCCCCAAAGGGTGGCACAGCTGCCCCTCCAGGGCCTGGCAGGGAAAAGACAGAGGTGAAGCAGGGCCGCACTGCCACACGTGCCCTGAGGTGCCCGGCAGGACAGGGACAGGGCGGGGGCCAGCATGGGCAGGCCAGACAGGAGCCAGCAGCATGTGCTGGCCCGCAGGCAGCAGAGCTCGAGGCGCCAGCGTGACTGCAGGGCGGGGAGCTGGGGGGACTGCATCACTTACTGCCACCCTCTTGCACCCACACGAGTGCTGCCGAACTGCCAGGCACACCGTGCCACTGTGCCAGGCTAAGCTGTGTCGAGCTGGCCCTAAATGCTGCAGGTCCCTGGCGGCACCATACTGTGCTGGGCCAAACTGGGTTATTCTGAGTGGAACTGTGCCAGGCCAAGCTAAGCCAGGCCAGGCCATGCTGTGCCAAGCTGAACTGTGTCAGCCCTGCTTGTCCACATCAGCCCAAGCTAAACTAAACGAAGCAAAACTGGGTCAGGCCAAATGGAGCTAAACCAGGTGAGGCCCCTGATCGTATTGTGCTGTACCGAACTGAACCGTTCCATCCCGTGCTGAGCTGAGCCAAGCCAAGCCAGAATGTGCCAACCCAGCTGAGCTGCACTGAGCCATGGTGGACCAGCTAACCCATGCTGACTCCCCTGTCATCCCACACTGAGCTGAGCTGTGCTGTATTGTTCTGCACTGAACTGTGCCAGCACTCTGTGTCATGCCATGCTGGGCTGAGCTGGACGGAGTTGAACTACACTGGCTGGGTGTGCCAAGCTGAGCCAAGCAGCTCAGTGCAGGTCCCTGGGCTAAAGGGTGGTGTGCCAAGCCAAGCTGAGCTTAGTAGCAAGGTGCTGCACTGTGCCATTGTGTGCTGAGCCGTGCCATGAGCTGTGCTGAGCCAAGCCGTGCCACGCTGAGCTGCGCCGCGCTATGCTGAGCCGTGCCATGGCAACACCAAGCCGTGCCATGGCAATGCCAAGCCATGCCATGACAATGCCGTGCCGAGCAGGGCCGGCCGCCGCCGTCCCTCCGCGCCTTATTGGCGGCGGCGGAGCAGCCCCGGTGCGGGTCGGCCCCGCCCCGCACTCGCCCCGCGCCGCTCAGCCCGGGCGGGCGGGGGTGTCATTTCCTCCGCGGCGCGGGGCCGGGCCGGGCCGGGCCGGGATGGATTGGGGCTGTAGTTTGTAGCCGCCATGGAGCGGGCCGAGGGCCGGCCCGGCGCCCCCCAGTACGTGCATGTGCAGCTGCAGGGGGGCGCGCCCTGGGGCTTCACGCTGCGCGGCGGGCTGGAGCACGGCGAGCCCCTCATCGTCTCCAAGGTAGGCACCGCCGGCGCGGTCCCGCGTGGGCTCCGCGGCATCCCCCCGCCACGGGCCTCCCGCCCGTGGCGGGGCGTGGGAGGAGGGAGGGGGGAACACCCGGGGCGCGGCGGCGTCGGGGGTTGCGGGGAGCCCCGGGCGCGGGGTCGCGTGTCCCGGCGTGCCGGGGCGGGGGCGGCCACCCCGCACCGCCGGCCCCCGCGCCCCGCCGCTCAGAGCCGCGGGGGGAGAGCGGCAGCGAGGGGGGCGGAGGGACAGCCTGGGCCCGGCGGCAGGAAGAAATTCCTCTGGCACATCCGTTGGGCTGGCGTCGGGGGCGGCCCCCGCGTTCCCCCCCAACTCGTCCTCGCCGGTGCCGTCCCGCGGGGCGTAGCCGGGTGAGGTCAGCCCCCCTTCGTGTGCCCACCCGTCGGTGCCGCGCCCGCGGGCGCCCCCGGGATCGGGACGTTGAGGGCCACGGTATGGGGGACCAAAGTCCGTCCCGTCGCGCCCCGGGCGCCCCTGGAACGCAGGGGCAGGACTGTGCCCGGGACGGGGCTGACGCCGGGGTGCGGGGTCCGACCGCAGCCGAGAGTGCGGGGTGAGGGTGACCCCCACGGCCGCGATGTCTCGCCACACGGGGTGTCATCGATTCCTGGCCCCCGCCGGCCGCATCGCCCTGCGGTGAGACCCGCAGGAAGCCGGGCAGCGGCCGGGGAAGCCCCAGCACCCGCCCCTCCGCGGTGCCCGGACGGGCCCCTGTCGCCGGGCGGTTTGGCCGCCTGCCCGCCCGGTGCCACCATCCTGCCGGGCCGGGGTGCGGCGGGCCGGGCTGGCGGCCCCGGGGCTGCTCCCTGCCCCGAGCCGGGCTGGTTGCGCCCCCGGGCCGCCCCACGCCCTCGGCGGGACGCGGGCAGCGCGGTCTGGCTGGGGGAGCTGGAAAAGTGGCTCCGGTCCCAGCCCTGCGCCCTGGGGTGGCACCGCCGGCGGGCGGCAGCCGGGGGCGGAGGGGGCAGCTGCCCGCGCCCCGACCGGCTGCCTGGCTCCTCGGGGCGGTGGGTCCCAGTGGGTTCGCCGGCTGCCGGAGGAGGGGGTGGGAGGGCCAGGGGATGTTCCCCAGCTCTGCTGAGAAGGGGGGGTGGTCCTTACGGGCCGCGGGGTGCCGGCCCCCGCGCTCCTCCGGCCGCGCCGCCGCCGCGTGTGCTCGGCAGACAAAGGGGGCTTGTTCCAACGCTCTGTGCATTCAGGGGAGGGTCCCCCGGGGCCACTGCTCCGCCGCTGTGGCCGGCCGAGGTGTGTGCGGGGAGGGGGCGGCCCCCGCCTGCTGCGCGGGGGGCCCGGGCCCCGCGCCGGAAAGGGGAAGGGCGTCCCCGCACTCGGTGACACAGTTTGGCCATTCCAAACTCCCACTCCGGGCGGGATCCCTTCCTGTGGCAGAGTCCCACGGCGGGGTCCCATGGGCTCCAGGCCCTCTGTGGGGCTGCGAGTGCTCTCTGGCACAGGGTCCCTTTGAGCACGTCGGGGACAAGAAGGGAGGTTGGTGTGGGGCAGGGGGGGCACAGCTCTGGCTGTGATTCCTAAGACAAGTTTCTCCTGGGGCAGGCAGATATTCCTGTGAGCCATCTAGTGCCCACCATTAGGGACCAGAGTGAATATGAGGGGTGGTTTTTGGGAAGTGTCCAGGGCTGTCCCAGTCCAGGTTTGGGTGCCAGTGCTGAGTTCACTGGTGGCGAAGGCAGAACAAGGGGCTGTTTGTGCCAGATTTAGCTCCTGGTGAGCAATGCCAGGGCTGAGCCATGTCCATCCTGGTGCATGTGATGGCCCAGACACGGGTGGAGGCCTGGTGGTGCCCTGCAGCAGGGGGGGCACCCTTCACATCTGACTCAGCCCTGTGGCCATGGCAGGCAGGACTGGGTGGGCATGTGGCTGGGCAGAGGACTGGGGTGAAGGTGCAGTCTGTCCTACCTGCTCTGCCAGTGCCCAGTGGCAGGCAGCAGCGTGGCAGGGAGTAAACTCAGGTGCTCCATTGACTGCATGGTGGGACTGGGAGCCCTCACGGGCAGCTAGAGTCCCCTGCCAGGAAGGCAGCCCCATGGCTGGCATCTGGGTGGGAGGGCAGCATGTCTGCACAGCCAGACACAGTGGGTTGTGCCTAGCCCGGCCATGGCATTGCAGCACCCAGGTCCCTGAAAATGTGGGAGACCTGTGGGGTGCTGGGCATAGCTGTGCCAGGCAGGGCCATGGGGCACTACTGGAATGGGCAGGAGGCCTTGCTGCTGCTACTGGCTGCTTCCCAAGGTGCCATCTTGTCCAGGGGCAGCAGGATGGCCCCTGAGACCTGCCTGGCACCAGGGCTGGAAAGGGGTGCCCAAAGGCATGTGCACAATGACTGGCCTGCTAGGAAGTCGTGGGTGCTCCTGTCACTGGGGCCTGGCTGCTGCCCAGGCTGGTGCTGCAGGCACTGTGAGCAGAGCTCATTCCTTGGCTGAGTCTGGGAGTAGCTGGGCAGGATGAGGAGCCCATGGGTGCAGGAGCCTTAGCATGGGGCCGGATTAGCTCTGCTCTGTGGGTGGCTGTAGTGGCTAGCCACATCCATGCCAGGCAAGGGGGTACGGGACACCCCAGGTGGCAGTGGGCTCTCTGGCTGCACCTGCTAGGCACAGCTCATCCTGGGGCTGCCCACACTGCACCTACCTGCTGGGGCAGAGGGGGTGGGCTGGGGTCCCATGTGCTGGCAGCACCGTGGCCTTGTGAGCTGGAGGTACCAGGGTACCAGGCTCATTTTGGCCATGGGTGTCAGGGAAGGGTAGGCATGTGCCAGGGCTCAGTGCATCCCCTGTTAGCTGTCTCCCATGGGCACATAGGGTGCGATGGCATGCTTTGGGCATTGAAATCACCACGGGTGCCCAGGCAGGCCCGACGTGGGGCTGGAAGCAGCGGCAGGGGGCTGGCATCCACGCCGGACAAAGGGCCCTTGTGCTGCCTGCACCCGCGGGGGAATCTGCTGGGATGGGACATTTTTCTTTCTCCCCCCTCCCCGATGTCCTTTCCTCGCTCAGAAATTCATGTGACCAGAGAAGGGGGGGAGCCCGGCGCGCACAGATCCTTCTGCGGTGCCTGGTGCTCAGGCACCCCCTTTCCGAACGAAGCCTCTTTCTCCCCTGGCACCCGGTGGCTGCGGCACATCCCCTAGGATGTTCTGGGGGCCGTGTCCCCCCTGACGCCCCTCTCTGTTGCCCAGGTGGAGGATGGGGGCAAGGCTGCGCTGTCCCGCCGGCTGCAGCCGGGTGACGAGCTGGTGAACATCAGCGGGACGCCGCTGTACGGGTCCCGCCAGGAGGCCCTGATCCTCATCAAGGGCTCCTACCGCACCCTGAAGATGATCGTTCGCAGGTTGGCAGCGCTGTGGGGGAGGGACGCAGGGAGGGCCAGTGGGGCTTTGCCTGCCCAGGGGGCTTGCAGGAGCCTGGAGGTGCCCTTGCCTCCAGCCTGGAGGTGCCCCTTGCTGGGATGGGATGGGGGTCAGACCCCTGCGGCTGCCAGCGCTCTGGGTGGGTGGGGGTTCCCCAGCCAGAGGAGCCGGGGCAGTGTGGCGGGCTGGCCACCCCCTTGCTGGGCGGTATCCTCAAGCGTGGCCGCTCCTCTCCCTTCCTGCCTGCCTCCTGCCTGCCTGCCTGGGAAAGGAAGGAGAGGCAGGGCTGGGCCTTGCAGTCTTCCCCCCCACCCCCAACCTGCATCCATTCCCTGGCTGCATCCTGACTGACTCCAGCTCCAGCGGCACCCAGGGGCAGGAGCAGCGCAGGGCACTGCCCATCGGGCAGGGGTGCCACGGGGCTGTGCTGGGGCTCAGCATCGTCCATGGTGAGTTTGGGGCTCTGGGAAGGGAAGTCCCTGTGCTCACTCCCCAGCTTCTCCTTGCCACCCTCCTCGCTTAGACAGCAGATGCTGGGGCAGCACTGGGCACTTGAGGGGTTCAGGAGGTGGCTGCTGACCACGTGCCTGTGTGGTGGCATTGGACACCGCTGCCTGCATGTGGTGTGGGGACTGGAGAGCCCCAGGGCTGCCAGGGGTTGGGATGGGACCCAGCACAGGACCCCCCCTCCTCTCTAGAGACAGATGTGGTTGGTGCTTGCTGGGAATGCTGAGGGACCGAGGAACAAGAGGGGAAGGCCAGGATTGCGGTGGAGACACAGATGTAGCCTCAGCAGGGTCCCTTGGCAGAGCCGGCCCAGTCCCGGCAGCGATGTTTGCCTTGCCTGGGGCGTTGCCTGTGGGCTGCACAGGGGCCACGTCCTCGGTCCCCTGTTGATGCTGGCGACAGGGATGCTGCAGGCAGGGAACCCTGGCCAGCAGGGTGAACTGTGGGATCCCCCTGCCCAGTGCCGGGCACTGGCAGGGCTGGACCCTCCTCGCCGCCGTCCCCCTTGGGCAGGCACTGGCCTGGGGGGACAGGAAGCCCCGTAGGAAGTGACTTCAGCCCCGGTTCCTCGGCCCGGCTTCCTCCCCATTCTTGTCCTTTCCCGCTGTTGCTCTTGGCAGGAGGAGTGTGCCCGTCCTCCGGCCCCATTCCTGGCACGTGGCCAAACTCGCCGAAAGCCGCCCCGACGCCCCCACCATGCACTGCCCCACTGATGCCTTCAGCCTCTCATGGCCCTCGGGGTGTGATGTCAGGTGAGACCCTGGGGGCATTCATGACACTGTGCAAGGGGCAGGGCGCACAGGGCACCTGCTTGGGTCGGGGTGAGGGGTGTGGGGTAGATGCTCACATGCCTGCCCCACACCACTGTTGGGCATTCCCCCTGTCCTTCCACTGCGCTGCCCTTTCCCCTGCCTGTTTACTCCCAGCTCCCGGCAGGAAGGGGCGGTGGCTCTGCCGGAGCCGGCCAGGAGCTGCTTAGTCCCATTGCCCCTGCTGCCAGAACTGTGAGGTCCCGAGTGGCTGGAATGAGGCACACCCTGTGTGCCCTGTGCCTGCTCTCCCTGCCAGTGCCGGGCCAATCTTGGGGCTGCCCCCAAACCCAGTGGTGAAGGGCAGGTTGGGGCTGTGCTGCTCTGTGCCCCCTTGTCCCGGGGAGGGTGTATGTGTAGGGGAGTGGGATCTCTGCAGAACTGGGCAGGGGGTGGCAGACACCCCTAATGCTGGCATGGGGCCGGGCAGCAGTGAGCTGTCCCTGCAGTGGAACCCGCTGTCCCGGCACTGCAGCACCGACCGGAGCAGCTCCATCGGGAGCATGGAGAGCCTGGACCACCCCAGCCAGGCCTACTATGAAGGAGACCCCTCACCCGTTGACCAGGGCATGTACCACAGCAAGCGGGACTCAGCCTATAGCTCCTTCTCTGCCAGCTCCATCGCCTCCGACTGCGCCCTCTCCCTCCGCCCTGAAGAGGCCGTGTCCAGTGACTCCAGCTTTCAAGGCTCCTGCAAGGCCCCTGACGGGCGGTACCTGACCACAGGGGCTGAGCCATCTGCCAGCCGGCACCCCGAGGCCTGGCGGGCGCCTGTGCCTCCCCAGCCCCCTGTCAGAAGGGACAGCCTGCGGGCAGCCCCAGGCAGCAGAGGGGACAGGCACCGGGCGTCGGTGTCAGCGGACATGCTGCATGCCAAGGGCCGGTGGATCTCCGACACCTTCCTCTGCCAGCGGGATGGGGAGGCGGAGGCGGTGGGCGGGAGGACGCTGGCGCCGTACCCCACGAAGGACCGTCTCTCTGCTGACCAGTATTACATGCTGAGCTCCCACCCGGACCGGTGCCCGGCTGAGCCGCTCCTGGGGGAGAGCATGGAGTCTGATGACCGGCTGTACCTGGATGGCAGCACGCACCGAGTGCCGGATGCCACGACAGCAGGTGACAACCCGTTGCTGTCCCCCCTCAAAGGCCACGTGCCACACCGGCACAGTGCTCCCGAGCAGCTGCTGGCCTCCCAGCTCCGCTCCCTGCAGGTGGGCTCCAGCAGTGAGCGAGCCTCGCCAGCCCCCGATGGGCACCGCTGGACCTTGTCCCCACTGCACCCTGAGGGCAGCCGGGGGGGAACCGCAGGGGCTACCCAGGACCCCCCGCTCTGCCCAGAGCCTTGCTGCCGCCCGCCGCCCTGCCACTGCTGCCCCGAGCCGCAGCGAGCCTGCGGGCAGGACAGCCGGGGGGCCAGCCCGGCGCTCAGCACCGAGGGGCCAGCGGAGGAGGAGAGCCGGGCAGGGGCCCGGCGGGCCGGGGGTCCTCCCCACCGCTCTGCTCAGATGCGCCGCCGCAGCGACCGCTTCGCCACCAGCCTGCGCAACGAGATCCAGCGGCGCAAGGCCCAGCTGCAGAAGAGCCGGGGTCCCGGTGCCCCCCCGCCTGGCGAGGAGCCGGTGGAGGAGACGGAGGAGCCCCCTGAGAGCAGCGTGCCGGCAGAGGGACCACCCGCCCTGGCTGAGCGTCTCAGCCCCGCGCCGAGCGAGGACGGCAGGAACGCCGGCCGCTCGGGGGACCGGGGTATCCCCACCCCTGACCCGCTGCCAGCCCCCAAAGGGCCCCCATCTCCCGAGCGGGCGGTGCCAACAGCCAGAGGCCGCTGGCGCTGGTCCCCGGAGCGCAAGCTGCAGCCGCAGCGCTCGCCCAGCCCCGGTGAGCTGGAGGGCTACAGCCAGGGCCCGGTGGCCCGCAGCTCCCCACCACGGGGCATCGACGAGGCCGTCCTCCTGCCCTTTGCCGACCGCCGCCGGTTCTTTGAGGAGAGCAGCCGGCCGGCACCGCCCCAGCACAGCAAGCCCCCAGTGGGCGATCCCGGTGCCTTCCAGTCCCACGGCCCCGAGCACCGCGACGTCCGCCGCCTCTCGGTGGACCAGCCTTACAGCCCCCCGTCCCCCAGCCGCCCTGGCTCTGCCGGCCCCTACGCTGAGTGCTGCCGGGAGCAGCTCCCCCGCTACAAGCCGCTGGGGAGGCCGGGGGAGCTGGATTATGTGCGGGGCTTCTCCTACCCCTATGGGGTTCCCCTGCGCCCCGAGCCCTGCCGCTACTGCGGAGGGGACCCGTGCCCACCACCGCTGCCTCGCGGTCATCCCTGCCACTGCCACCCCCAGCCCTGGGCGCGCTGCCCCGACTGCTGCTGCCCGGCCCCCCGTCCTGGGCGAGAGGAGAGCGACGCGTGGCCCCCCCGGAGAGCTTTCGCCCCGGTGAGTAACTCCAGCCGGGACTATGCAGGGGAGCAGCACTGGCAACCCCTTGCACTCCTGGAGTGTGACCTTGGGTTGGGGTGCGGAGTACTGTGCCCATGTTGGCCCTGCAGACACGCTGCATGCCTTCTGCTCCTGAATGGGGATGGGATGGGACGGGGTTGTTGGGGAGGGGGATGTTGACCCCTCTTTCACACTCCCTCTCCTTCCCCCACGCAGGAATTTCCTCAGGGTGACTGGGAGCCACCTGCCATAACCAGGAAAGTCAGCCAGTCTGTCAGGTGAGCCCATGCCAGGTACAGGAGTGCTAGGATGTGTGTGCCACTCAGTGAGGACTTTCAGCGGGGAGAGGTGGGGACTGCCAGGATTTTGGTTGGGGATGTACAAAGCGCTTCCTGTCCATCTCAGTGTGGTGCTTTGAAACGGGACCATGTGCCACCTTGGGCACAGAGGGCCAGGGGGCGTGAGGAGGTGTCCACAGCAAGGAGGGTCCCTCCTTGCCCATCCTCAGAGGTCTGGGGGCATCTCCAGGGGGAGACCATGGGCTTCCCCCACCAGCAGGGCTGGGTGACTCCAGCTGAGGAAAATGAGGCAGGGGTGGGCATGAGCTGCCAGGGGGGTGACTGTGTGGGGGAATGAGTGTCTCCTTCTCTCCCCAGTGAGCTCTCCCACTACCAAATGGGCTTCCAAAGGCTCGACCCCTTCCACGCCTGCTTTGAGAGCGCCAAGCCAGAGTGGCCACCCTGCTACCGGGCCACATCCACGCATGACCTCTCGTGGGATAGTGAGCGCCTGGCCCGCATGCCTGAGAGCCCCCTGGACCCGCTGCACCGCCCGCTGCGGGGCAGAGCCTTCTCCGAGAGCCACCTCAACCTGGAGCCTGCCAGTCCCCAGGGCCGCGACCAGAAGGACCTTTTCCGTGCCAAGCTGGACCAACCTCACGTCCCCAAAAAGAAGGGCCCCCCGCCTCCCCGACCACCTCCCCCCAACTGGGAGAAGTACAGGCAGCGCCGGGCATCCCAGCACCCGCCGGACGGTGCTGGGCACGGCTCTGCCTTTGCCGCCCCGGTGCCACCCCGCAGCATTGCTGATGTGGTGCGTGAGCGGTCACAGAGCCTCACCGGGGAGCAGGGGGGCCGGTCCTGGGGGCATGCTGCTCGCCCCCCTGCTCCACCAGGTGCCTGGCCCCGTCCCGAGCCCCCTGGATCGCTTCGCAGGACTCCTGGGCCCGATGTTGGCAACACCGAGAATTGCAGGCAAGTGCTGCGGTGGCGTGGGGGTGGGAGTGGGGCTGCAGGCAAAGCCTTGACATGGGTGGGCTTTTGCGGCCACATGGCTTCTTGTACGCTGCATCTGAGCATCCTAATCCACCCCTTCGGGCACGCTCTGGGGTTTTTTTGGGGTAGGGTGTGTCCCTGACCTCTTTGCCTGGAATGGCCACAACCCCCTTGCCCATCCCTATCCCCAGGACAAGGATGGGCAGGGGGGCTGACGTGCCCCTCGGTGGGTGTTGGCAGGGTGGCAGGGCCTGGGGAGAAGCGGCCAAAGGCAAAGCAGCCCTGGGAGATGGAGGAGCAGCCCCAAAGGCTCATCCGGAACCAGGAGCGGGGCTGTGCTGGTCCCTGTGGGCTGGGTGAGTGCTCGCCACCCCTGCATGGTGGCCCCGGCCCAGCCATGCCAGAGGCACTCAAGCCCAGTCCCGGGGCAGCGGAGGGGGTGAGCTGCCAGGGCAGCCGGCCCCAGCCCCACCGTGTGGACTCGGAGGAAGTGCTGTGGGATGTGGCAGTCAGGGACCACGCCCTGGCCAACGTCCATGCCCCTTTGGCCCCCTTTGGCACCACCACTGAGGTGATGGGCGAGCTGCTGGTGTCGGGGGAGCGGCAGGCCTGGCGAGAGCGTCTCCAGCGGGACTGGCACCTGGAGGCCCTGGCACAGGACAGGTAGGGCTGGTGCGGCACTGGGCGCCGTGCAGAGGGCAGGCTGCACCCTGCCACCCCAAACACTGACCCCTGCCCCCCCCCCCAGGCAAGGTTTCGAGCCCATCTCGCCACCCCCTGGGAGTGTTGCCAGCTCCAGCTCCTTCCCGGTGCACTACGGTGCAGCAGCAGGCAAAGCTGAGCTGCTCAGCAAGGTGATGGCACTGCCAGAGGTAGCAGAGGGGAGCTCAGAGGAGGAGGAGGAAGTGGACCACGAGCTGGTAGAAAAGAAGGTACAGGCACTGCTGGGGCCAGTGCCCTCAGGGTTCCCCACTGCCCTGGGACTCATGGGGGCTGGGGGCATTGCTGGATTTTCACAGGGACTGGGGCATCGCTGCTTGCTCATGGGAACCGAGGGCATCACTGGGGGCTCATGAGTGCCAGGGACATTGCTGGGTGCTCGTGGGAACCAGGAATATTGCTGCATGCTCACAAGGCATACGACAGATGCATGTGAGGACCAGGGACATTTTCAGGTGCTTGCAGGGCCTGGAAGTGTCACCAGATGCTCAGTGCTTGCAGGGACTGGGACATTCCCAGATGCCCACAGGGTCCAGGGGCATCCCTTGGCTGCTCACAGAGTCTGAGAAGTTGCCAGATGCTTGTGGGGACTGGGGACATTGCCAGTAGCTCATGGGAACCAGGGGTACCGCCAGGTTCTTGTGTTCTGTGGGGCCCAGCACAGCACCCCTACACCCCTGTACCAGTCCCCCAGTCCCATGGGGGGTGGCCCCAGTTGCCCCTGACCCTTTTGCTCCGGCAGCTGCAGCTGATCGAGAGCCTGAGCCGCAAGCTGGCGGTGCTGCGGGAGGCACAGCGGGGGCTGCAGGAGGACATCAGCGCCAACGGGGCACTGGGCGAGGACGTGTCTGCCCGTCTGCAAGCCCTCTGCACCCCAGGGGAGTTCGACAAGTACCGCCTCTTCGTGGGCGACCTGGACAAGGTGGTCAACCTCCTGCTCTCCCTCTCGGGGCGCCTGGCCCGGGTGGAGGCTGCCCTGGGCAGCCTGGGGCCGCACGCCCCCGCCGAGGACAAGGTGGGCACGGGGCAGGGAGGCGCCTGCGAGGCCTTGGGGTGTGGGACCCCCTGCCAACGCCGCCCATCTCGCCCACAGCTGGCCCTGCGGGAGAAGCGGCGGCTGCTGGTGGCGCAGCTGGAGGACGCCAAGGAGTTGAAGGAGCACGTGGGGCGGCGGGAGGAGGCGGTGGGTGCCATGGTGGCGCGGTACCTGCCCGCCGAGCACCTCCAGGACTACCAGCACTTTGTCAAGATGAAGTCGGCCCTCATCGCTGAGCAGCGGGAGCTGGAGGAGAAGATCAAGCTGGGCCAGGAGCAGCTCCGGTGCCTGCGCGAGAGCCTTGGCCAGGCCTCCAAGGGCTGCTAACCCCCTACCCAGCCTCCCTCTGGGACCCTGGCTGTGGCCCCAGCTTGCTGCCAAAGCAGATCCAGCCCCTCATGGGCTCTCCCTATGTCTGTCCATCTGTCCAGCCCCTGCCTTTTATTTATTTCTCTAGTTTACCAATCAGGGGAGGGGCTGCCAGTCCAGATGCAGACAGGGGGTGTTGTGCCAAAGAGCTGTCACGGACTCTGTGGCCACCCAGCATCCTGTGGCTCAGCAGGACCAAATGGATAGATGCTGCCATCACCCTCAGAGCTCTTTCTGTGCTGATAGGGGTCCTTCCACCTTGTCCTGGACACCAGTGCCTGTCCTGCTTTCGGTGCCGCACCACATGCCTTAAACACCCCCCAGCTGCCCTGGGGCATATCCACGCAGTGCCTGAAAGGGTTAAAGCATGCTTGCCCTCTGTCCTGTCTGTTTGTCCAGCTCTGTCCATCTGTCCGGTGGGAGCTGAAGGAATTTCAGCCCCGGCATCCTCTTCCTCTCCATTGTATCTGAAACAATGGCTCTGGCCAGCGGGTTCTTAACCCGCTCCCCGCTGGCTGAGACACCACAGGGGGCCACAGGGGGTGCCAGTGGGTGCTGTGTTCCCCTCTCCTGGGGAACACTGTAGTGGGTGCCCCCGGAATGGTGCCCTGTCAGGGTATGGGGTTCTGGGACCAGTAGACTGTGGCCTGTGGCTACCCCGTGTCACCCACACTATGGCCAGGGGCAGGTCTCATCCAGCCCTCACCTGCAGTGTCTGGCCTAACACCAGGAGTGATTAATAGAGGAAAAAACACATTAAGGACAAACCGGGGTACCTGTCCCCTCCTCTTTACTGCAACAGCCCCAAATAGCACTTATATGTCACCCCCTCCACTGTCCATCTGTCTCCATGGGTTGGGCAGGTGCCTTGCTGCTGATTTTGCACAGGGGTTTCATGCAACCAGCAGCAGCTTAGGGCAGGGGGTAGTGTTTTGAGGGGACAGGGTGGCCTCCAATCCCCTTTGGCGGCCCCATGGCCTGACAGCCCAGCCCCAGGGTGCAGAGAGCACCCACGCCTGCCCTCCCGCCCCTGCAGCTGTCCCCCACTGTGGGTCCCCCTCAGCCTGTTGAACACTACACCCCACAGCTGCCAGGCTGTACCCTGGGATGGTGCCTGGCAGGAGTGGGGTCCCCAACATTCCCACCATCTCAGCCACCCCCAGGATCATTGCTAGGACCAAAGACTGCACCCACTGGGTGCCATACTGCTCTCGGGGTGGGAATCAGCAGCCTTCCCCAGGGCCCTTTGCTGGGGGAGCTGCTGGTGCCCGTGCGTTGCTGCGTGCTGTTGTGCCTCACACTAAAGCAGCAGCAGGAGCTGCACATCTGTCCCAGCTGTGTCTCGTGTGGTTTGTCCCTGTGCCCCCCCAAGTGGCACGGAGGGGGGTGGGGGGTGGGGGTGGAATTACTTCAGCTGCGGTGAGCCACGCCTTGGCAAGCTCTTGGGACCCGATTGGGGTTACAGAGGGTCACAGGGGGCAGCTGGAGTGCAGCTGTGGGCAGGGAGCCCTCTGCACACAGTGCTTCCAGGCGGGGCTGGAGCGGAGGGCAGTGCCTGGCCCACTCCCCAGGAGCACATCGAAGGGCCACCGCGCTTGAGTGGTGGGGTGTCGCGCTGTCCCTGGCACTCAGCCACGGCGTCGCAGCCGGAGCTTTTGGGGCGGCCGCGGGGAGGGAGCGGTGGCCGTGTCCACTGGGGGATGTCGCAGTGCCGGGCGGGCTCCGGGGGTGCCCCGGCTCGGGGCGGCGCTGCCCGGTGCCTCTCCCGGGGTCTCAGCCTGCCCGCGGGTCGCACGAAGGGGTCGGAACAGCCCCTGCCCGCGCAGTCCCGCACGGCCCCGGGCGCGGCGGCGGCCGCTGGGCGGCGCCGGTGCACGCGCGCGCGCGCAGGCGGGTGCGGGAGCGCAGGTGTGCGCGGGCGCGCGCGGCGGAGGCGGCGGGAGCGCGCGCCGGGGATGGTGCAGCGTGAGCCCCGCGCGGGGTGAGCGTGAGTGTGAGCACGGGGTGGGTGCGAGCGTGAACGTGGGTGTGAGCGTGAGCGCGGGTGTGAGTGTGAGTGTAGGCGTGAGCGTGGATGTGAGCGTGAGTGTGAGCGTGAGATCGCGGTGAGCATGAGCGGGAGTGTGAGCTCGGGGTGAGCATGGGTGTGAGCGTGGGGTGAGTGCGAGTGCGGGCGAGCGCGCAGGGGGGTACATGTGTGTGTGCACATTGGCTGAACGCGTGTGGAGCGCAAGCGTGGGGCTGCGCGGGGTGTGCTGGCACACGTGTGTCAGAGCACACGGATGCACACGCCTGTGAGCACACACAGCTGAGCACGCACATACACGTGCGGGTGAATGCACGCACACACGTGTGAGCAGACACGCATGTGCCATGTGTGTCAGTGGGTGTGCACAGGGCACAGAGAGGGGCTCAGCCCCAGCAAAGGCACCAGGGGTGAGTGACTGCACATGCAGGTGAACACACACACACACACACACGGGATCGTGTCCCCGTATACACAGTGTACATATGTGAACACACGCACACGAGTGGGTGTGCACACACAGGTGAGCAAACGCATAAGTGGGTGAACATGTGTGAAAGTGTGAGTGGGCAGGGCCGCTCGTGCCAGCCCATGCACACAGATAACCACAGGCATGGGGAGGGGGGTGCACGCAGGCGTGGGGCTGTGCCCCATGGCCTCATTCAAGACCCCCTTGTCCCTCCCTGCTGCTGCCAGGCAGGACTGTGGGCCCAGGGCACGGTGGTATGGCCAGGCTGCTGCATGTGGGGGCCCTCAGTGCTCAACTGGGACCGTGGGACTGGGGTCCTGGGGATCCCTGTGAGGGAGCCCAGGGGAGCTGAAGGAGAGTGGGCCCATCATAGCATAGGTGAAAACATAACCCACAAAGGTGGGGTAGCCCCTAGCCCTGGAGCCTGTCTACCCATCACTGTGATCTCTCCATTTTACAGATCCCGGGTCTGTCCCACTGTATGGCACACACTTCATCCTGAGGGACCAGGAGCTGGGGAAGGATGAGGACACAGTGGGTGGTGATGCTTCAGTGAGAGACCCTTGCCCCATGTGGGAGATGGGGAGTCCCAGAATAATGGAGGTCCAAACCCCACAGCAGGCCACCCTTGCCCTTGCTTCCCATTGGAGCCCAAAGGGCAAAGCCATGCATCAGGCAGGGGACAATGGACCCTCCCTGCCTCTGGGCATGGCCCAGCAGACGGGTGGGTTGTGGCTTGGTGGGATGTAGGACTCTTGTCCAGGCCTGCCTGGTTGCCAGCATGAGGGCCAAGAGCAGCAGTTGGTGAGATGAGAAGGGGGGACCACGGGACACCATGGGGTGGAAAGTGATGCCAGCCCCTCTCTCCCTGCCCGTGGGGTGTTTGGCAGCACCCACCCATATCTGTGCATGCATGTGTGTGCACTCCATCACACAATCCAGAGCATGTTCTATACAAACACAGCTCTGGAGGGGGGTGGACATCTTCCAGGGATGCTCCAAGCCCCATCCAACCTGGCTTTGAACATTTCCAGGGATGGGCCAGCCACAGCTCCTCCAGGCAACCTGTGTCAGTGCCTCACCAGCCTCATGGTAAAGGATTTCCTCTTTCTCTCCAACCAACCCCACCATTCGGAGTGGTCTTTTGTCCTGTCATGACAGGCCCTGGGAAAAACTCTGTCTTCGTTTGGAGCCCCCTTAATATATTGAAATGTTACCCTAAGGTTTCCCAGAGCCTTCTCATCTCTAGGCTGACCAACCCCAGCTCTCTCAGCCTGTCTCCACAGTAGATAAGTTCCAACCCTCAGAGCATCTCTGTGGTCTCCTCCCAACCTGCTCCAACATCTCCACATCCTGCTCGTGCTGGGGACCCCAGAGCTGGACCCAGTGCTCCTGGGGGTCTCACCAGAGCAGAGCAGAGGCGGGAGAACTCCCTCCCTTGTCCTGCTTCCCATGCTCCTGGGGATGCACCCACAGGACACGGGCGACTTTCTAGGCTGCCAGCACGTTTCCATGCACATGCAAGCGTGTGTACAAGCACCGTGTGTGGAGGTGTCCATGCGTGTGCTGTAGGTGTCTGTGCCTGTATGTGCCTATGCATGTGTTGCCACATGCCCACATGGTTGCAGGGCAGTGGTGCGCATGCTCGCCCATGCCTGGGACTTGCCTACCTACGTGCACTCAAATGAGGGGGGCCACGGGGTGCGCACCCACCCGTGCCAGCCGTGTGCCCGCCCTCGCCCGTGTGAGGGGCTCACGAATACACGCACGGTGGGGGTGTGTGTGCCCGCCCGTGCCCACGTGCACGTGGGGCATGTGCTTTCCCACGCCTGGCATGTGCAGGCTTGGGCATGTGGTGCCCTGTGACCACACACACGGGCGTGGAAGCCACACACGTGCCTGCCTGTGCATGGATGGTGCACACACATGTGTGTGATGCCCGTGCAGGTGGTGGCCCTCGCAGCACATACGTGCCTGGTGGTGGTGCATGCCCATGAGCGGTGCACACGTGTGTGCAGGGCTGTGCCTGCCCCTGCATGTGCGGGCATGTGCACACGTATGTGTGCGGCGGCAGCGCGTGTGCGCGCCTACCCCGGGGTGGGGGGTGGGGGGTGGGAGGTGGGGTGGTCTGTGCGCGCCCGTGTGCCCGCGGGAGCGCGCACACATATGTGCGCGGCGGGTGCCCGCGCGCGCCCACGCCGGGTGTTGCCCGCACCGCGTCCGCGTGGGCGGGCGGGCGCGCACGTGCTCCGCCGTGCCCGCGCGGGTGCCGCACACGGATGCGCGCGGCGGGTGCCCGGCGTGCCCGCATGCTCGGGGCCGTGCGTGGGCCGCCCGAGCCGCGCAGCAGCGCCCGCCGCGCCGAGCAGGCCGGGGCTTGCGGCAGGGGCAGGGCCGGGGCTGGGGCTGCCTGCGGAGGCACGTCCCGGCGGGGCCAGGGGGGGCTGCGGACGGCGGGCGGGGGCCGGAGGAAGAGCGACCTTGCACCACCAGCGGCGGCGGCTCGGGTCGCGCAAGGTGTGTGCGGAGCGGGGGGCGCTCCGCCTTCCCCCCCCCTCCCCGCCCGGGCGTGCTGCGGGATGCTCGGTGGGGACCCGGCACGCCGGCAGCCCCGAGGCTGGAGGGGGGAATGCGCCCAGGAGGGGGGTGGTCAGCAGGGCAGCGCTCACTCCCTCCCGCCTCCCCTTCCCGCAACGCTTGTTGCTGCGCGGGGAGACGGCGCCGCGATTGCCGGCAGCCGCGGGGAAGGAGGAGGAGCGGAGGGGAGCGGCGGAGCCGGCCCGCGGTAGACGCGTGGGGCCCGGCACGGCGCTGTGGGGTGCCCTCACCCGCAACTCCCGGCTCGGGCACGGCAGCCCTGCAGCCGTTCAGGCTCGCTCGTCCAGGTAGGTGGCCCTCCAGTCCCCCCGCAGCCCTCGGGGCCGGCAGGGATGCCGTGGGGAGATGGCTTCCCCCGCATGCGGCAACCCCGCACCCCCCTTCCATCCCAGCCCGCCCTCAGGCACCTGCTCGGGGCCGGCGACCCACGCGCGGGGCGGGAGGTGCTCCCATCCCTTCGCGGTTGCTGGAGCCAGGTGGATGGCGGGGGGCGGCCGCTGCTTTTCATGGAGACTCCCCGCAGCCCCCGGCCACGCAGCAACACCCCGGGGATGGGCAACGAGGGGGGCTAGCACAGGCTGCGGGGAGGGGGTTCGCCCTTCTGCACCAATGCCAGGGTGTGGGGCGACCACAGTCTCCTGCGGCCGAGCCAGGAACGGCGTTGCGATGCCAGGATGACTGAGGAAGAGTTGGGATACCGAAAAAAGGCAAGGAAGGGAAACTTTGCCTGCAAGGATGCCACCCTGAGCGGCGTTCCTGGGCGAGGAAGCGCCATCTCCCTTGATTTCCAGGATTGCACCTCCCAGCTGGCTGATGCCTAGAGGGTGAGGGGCCACCCACCCCCTTTCAGGGGTCTTCCTCCACTCCTGTGTGTCCTTGTCCTCTCAGGGCTGTCACAGGAGGCTGCAGAGCCCTGAGCCAAGCCGGGTGGGAAGATGGCCGAGAAGCTGGTGCCTGGGGACCTGTTCTTGAGGAAGACCCGTGAGTCGGTGTCCTCCCTGGACTCGGACAAGCTGGCACCCATCTCACCCGAGGTGGGCGGTGAGGAGTCGTCCGACAGCGAGGGCGAGCAGGAGGACAGTTCCCACAAGCTCATCCGGAAGGTTTCCACCTCGGGGCAGATGAGGAGCAAGGTCAGGGCTGTGGGGTGCCTGGGGCGAGGGGCTGGCTGGGTGTGGGGTACTGCCAAGAGTGGGGCAGGGCAGTTCACCTGCTCCAGGATGTAAATCAGTGCCGGGCACTTGCTGCTGGCAGACTCGACCCAGCCAGAGCCAGGAGGGTTCTGGCACCCTTGTGCCTTGCAGGAGGGCACATGGAAAAGGTGCAGACCCCACAGTGGTAGTGCCACTGTTGGTGCCATGGGGGTGTGGAGTGTGGATTTTTTCCCACCATTCAGGGACAGGGTCTCCCCCATACCTGTGCTGCCTTCATCCCGTGTTTGTATCCCCTGGTTCCCCCTCTGTCCTCCCACCCCGTGTCCCTGGAGGAAAGAGATTCCTTCAGGGAGGCTCTGCCCCGTGGATGCTCTGTGGCTGAGATTTAGGGTCCTATCAGTTCCATATGCTCCCGGGATCCCACACCCTGCTGCAGGCACTGCGTGTGCTGCGCTTGGTGGGTGGCAAAATGGAACCTGCATCTTGCCTGATGCCCCAGATTCGTTTTGGCTGTGCCAGCTCCCCTGTGGACCCCATTTCCACAGTCTTCCCTAGATGCAGTCCCCTGTGGTGGTTTGCTGGATGGATGGGGACACCTTTAAGGTCAGACGTGACACTCGTGCTTCCCGGCCATTGGCCCGACAGCAGCTGGGGTGGGCGTGTGTCACAGTTTGCTCAGAGAAAGCTATTTTGGTAGGACCTACAAAAATAAGGGGTGCAGCACCTTCAGCCAAGCAGCAGCGTGTGGCCACTGGTGTCCCAGGTGGGGACAGTGAAATGGCCAGGCACCTCCCGCCTGCAGCGCAGGGAGGAATAAACCGGGCCGAGTGGCCGGGTGGGAAGCGGGGAGAGAAGGAGGCTTGTGGGGCGGCGTTTTGGGGAGGGAGGATGTGGGCACGGCGCTGGGAGGATGCTCCGGGCGGCGTGCCGGGCGAGCGGTCCCTTTGCGTCCACCTTCCGGCTGCGGGCAGGAGGTGGCAGAGTGAGTCAAGGTGGTGCCTGCAGTGCTGGGCGGCGCGCAGGGGCTGCCAGAAATCCCCCCGCAGCCGGCTTCTGGTGCCAGCAACCCCCTCGGTGGGGATTTGGTGGCTGCGCTACCCCGGGGAAGGGGAGGACAGCTCTGAAAACGCGGCAGGAGGATGCAGTTGCGGAGCACAGGGGTATCCCCGGGTTCTGGTGTTGCGTGCTGCGGGCACGGAGGGAGGCAGCGGGGATGGGACGGCGTGCTGGGTCCGGTGGCAGCTCGGGGATGCTTTTGGGGCTGGGACGGGCTCCCCTCCCGCTGGCCCGGGATTGGCTGTGGTGCCGAGCCTGGTGCACTGGCACGAGGCGGGGCAAAGGGCACTTGCCCAGGGGTGTGGAAATCGCATGCTCCCAACCTGGCACCGTGGAGTTTTCCCACGTGGCAGGAGACATTTCAGGGGCATGCAGCACTGAGGGAGCTCTCGCCGAGTCCCTCTGGCTGCTCATGGAACGTGCCTCAGTTTCCCTTTCTTTTCAGCAGGCTGGCACCAACTGTGCCCTCCCCAGCCTGGCTGCCAGGGGGGTGCCGTGGGCTGTGCCAGGTTCAGGGGGCTTTGTAGGGGGGCACGGTGGGAATCCAGGACAGTGGGCAGGGTCCTGGTCTGCTTAGTGCTGTGTGTGAGCCCTCAGCACCCTCCCAGGGGGGTGACAGCAGCCACCGGAATTTGCCACGCAGCACTTGCCTTGCTGTGGGACACCAGGACATTGCAGGGAGCCATCGATGCTCGGAAACCTGAGAGAAAGGGGCAGATGACAGGGCTGTGCCCGGGTCCGAGAGCAGCAGCACAGGGACACGAGCGCGCTCTGAGCCCCCACCCAGCTGGGGCACCGCAGCCCCCCCTGCCATCAGCAGGCTCAGCCTCGCCGCTGACAGGCTGCGCGTGGGGAAAGGCTGAGCTGCCGGCTCCCTGCCTGCATCCTGCCTGGCATGAGCAATTAGCCATGCGGGAGGTGATGCTGTGCAGCGTGCCAGGGGAGGCAGGTGGCGTGATGGATGGGCAGGCGGAAAGGACGTGTCTGGGTTAACGGCCCGCGGAGCTGGGAAGAGAGGGTGTGAGCCTGGCAGGGCTGGAGCTGGAGGGGCTGAGAGCGAGCCGTGTATGCCTCCCCTGCCACCCAAGTGTTTGCAGCGTCGGGGTTCACTGTTTTATCCTGAGGATTCCTTTGCCTTGGTCCTGATGGGCAGGACCACGCTTGCCGGCCTGGCTCCTTGCTAGATGGACTCCTTCTTTCCCTATGGAGATGAGGGTTTTGGGATTAGGTTGCCTCTGCCACACAGGTCAGGCTGTCCCTGGCTCACAGCCCTGCCACAGCACGTGCTGCCCGTCACTCCAGCCACGGCCACAGTGTGTGTATCATGGCAAGCACCTTCCCGAGCCACCTCCACACCCCTGTCACCCATGTGGGGCTGGGGTGAGGGGAGGGAGCCATTGGCTGCACCCCAGGGGCAGGTAACTAATGAGCACACAGTTAATGAGGGAGAGAGAGTCCGGTGCCAGGGCAGCAGCTCCTGAGACAACCCGGTTAGTGGCAGGGGGAGGGAGCACACTGGCCTATTTTTTGGCCATTGGCAGTGGGTGAGGTGCTGGAGGGCGTCTACAGGACCTCCTGTGTTGGGGGGCCAGGAGAGGTCAGGAACCTGACCTGGTGATAGGAGCAAGCAGCTTCCTCCATACCAGGCTGTTGTCCAGCCCCTGGGATAGGAGCAGGTGAGGATCATTTTGCGATCAGCTGAATCCTTCCTGATTTCCCCTCCCTGATCCCAGTGCCTCCACACCCCAAATACACATTGCCCCATCCCCTCCTCAAACCTCCCCATCAATCATGTCCCCCCACTCCACCCCCGGTTTGGCTTCCCCCCAGGCTGGAACTGTGGGCGTCCTGCAGGGCACTCTGTGCCAGCTTTGGCTTGGAGGCGGTGAGGGAGGTCACTGTGCTCAGTGACAATGACAGCTACCAGGTGCAGGTGCCCCCAACATACTGAATGGCCACAGGACACACGGGGTCTTGCTGTCAGCCCCTTCTCTTCCTCCTCAATGCATCTGGGGGCTGCCAGTTGCCTGCACCAGGTTGTAGGGTGGTACAAGGGCAGAGTAGCAGTGGGATGCAATGCTGCTCCCCTTGGGGCTGGGCATGGAGGGAGGGCATGAAGGGGAAAGAGGGGACACTGGCTGTGGGTTGCACCAACACATTTGAGGTGCTGGGGGCGGGGGGGCACATCCTACCCGTGTGGCTGGGGCACTCAGCTCCGGCACTGCCTTGGCACAGGCTCTCCTGGCAGCTGAGCGGAGGCGGGCAGGGATCCGGCAGCACTGCTTGGTTCTGGGGTGCTGGCACCAGAGCTGAGAGGTGGAGGCACTGAGAGGGACACGCTGGGGTGCATGCCAGGGATCCAGGGTTGGATGTGCATGGCCATGGTGGGCAGGGGCATGGCTTGTCTGCTGTTTGCAAGGGGGGGTCATGTTCGTAGTTCCTGATCTTGAAATAACATCACGGCTGGTTGGTGGGGCTGGGAGACCCACCAGTGTCTGCCCAGGGGGCTTGGTGAGGTCAGCAGGGTTAGTGGTAGCCTGAGGAATGGATGCTTCTCATCCTTGCTGGAGGCACTGGGCATCCTGCAGGCTCAGGGTGCCCCAGGGAGGGGGCAAGTGGTACCTGTGGATGCTGGGGTGTTGGGGCAGCTGTGGGGAGCCTGGTGGGGCACTACTGTAGAGCCAGGCTGTAGGGAGGGCTGCCTGCTGAGCTCTGAATCCTGGCCAAAAGAAAAAGGAAAGCAAGGTAGAGCTGGTGGGGCCAGACCTAGAAACCTCCCTCCTGCAGCAGGAGGGTGGCATGTGGCTCCTGGGCACTGCATCGTCCAGACTTGATGCTGGTGAGGGAATGGAGCATCTCCCTCATGGAGAGAGGCTGGGAGAGCTGGGACTGTTCAGCCTGGAGGGGAGGTTGTAACCAGGGCGTCCTCAGTGATATGGATCAGTATTTGAAGAGGAAGGTGCAACGAAGAGGGAACCATGTTCTTGATGTTTGCCAGTGGACATAGATGAAAAAAAAATAGGAAATTGCATCTGAACACAAGAAAACACTGCCTGAGACCAGGGAGGCTGGGCTTACTCTCGTTAATCGGGGCTCACTGAGCCAGTGCTGGGGTGTGAAGATAGCCCCAGTGTCACCAGCCGGATGTTTGAGGTTTCTCAAGTGCCCTGCCCTCTCTCCCCACTCACTTTTTCCATTATGCAAGTGTCACTCTTGCCTGTCCGTGGCTGGGCAGGGTGGGAGGGCTGTGCCCGGCGGCACCGGGGCACAAGGGGCAGGGGGGAACCAGCACAGGGTGGGCTGGTGTGTGGGGATGCCTGCCAGCAGGATGCCTGGGGACTAATGTGGCTGTAGATAGGGAAGCATGAGCTCCTTTCTAAAAAGCAGCTGCTGGTGTAGGGGATATTGCCTTTCTTCTGGGTGCTCCTTCCCTCATTCCTCTCTGTTGATTCTTTGTCCCCTTTCAATGGTCTGAGCCTCGTGGGAAGGGGTATTTGTGGTCCTGCAATCACAGCAGAGGTCCTTAGGGAGCAGATGAGCCTGCTGGGCCACGGCACTCCCTGGGCAACAAGCCCCTGGACTGCCTGGTCCCGGAAGAGCGCTGCTGTTGCAAAGCCTGATAAGGTTTCCAACTGACTCCAGTCCTCGGTGTGCCCAGCAGCTGCTGACAGCCCCACTGCTGAGCTGTTTGAGGGCTGCTAGCTCTCCTCTGCTGTCCTGGCATCTGCTGGCTCAGCTCTGATTCAACTGGACCCCAGCTTGTGCCCGGTGAGCTGCTGCATTTGGAGGAGGAGGGCAGCTGCCCGGAATGATGCTGGTGCGATGCAGGTCGGTGTGTTGGCAGGTGATTCGTCTTCTCTCCCCTCTCCCCCCCCCGCCCAGTGAGGCATCCTGTGGTCACAGGGACAAGCATATTCCTTCAGGAGTGCTGTGGGGCTGCCAACTGGGTGGGCAGGCAAGTGTGGTGCTCACCAGCCATACGTGCCAGCATTCCTGAGTAACAACCTTCCTGGCTCTTCTCCAGCAGCTGCTTTGCTGTCCAAGCCAATCCCAGCAGGAAAACCCTCCTGCCCCAGCTGAGGTCAGATCTGTCTGCGTGACGGGCTCTTCCCAGGAATGGTGGTGGCAGAGCTGGGAGAAGGGAGATGGCAGAGTGGAACAGCAACCTGTAGCTCTGCCTTAGGGCTGAGGGCAGGGCTGGCATTTTGGGGTGCACCCTGGCCTGGAAGAAGCCCTGCTGGAATGTGGTCCCAGAGGGCAATGAACTTGCCTGAGCTGTGCCAAACATACAGTCAGCCTGTGACATGATAGCCCCTGGGACCAGCCCAGTCCTGGCAGGGCACTTTACTGGTGGCTGACCATCCTTACAGGGCCATTTTTAGCTGCCTCCTCTCCAAGACCCTGCTGCCACTGCTGCTCCAGCTGCATCTGAGATACCCGCAGTCCTGGGCACAACCCAGGTGGTGCTGAGTCCCCTGGGCTGGAGGGAGCAGGGAGGGACCTCGGGAAATGGGGCAGTGGAGTGCTGGGGCAGGGCCCTGCAGAGGGGAGCTGGTCTTGTGCTGGTTGCTGGGTGGGTTGCACGTGGCTCTGGGTATTGTCACACTGCATCACCACCTCTGTTGCTGGTATGGGACCAGTGCTGGCTTGGCTGAGGCTGCCTGCAGCTCCGCCTGGGGTTCTGCAGCTGTGGCTGGGGTGAGTGGAGGGACTCAGGCTTGTTTCAAGGTGTGGGTGGCACACTACAGTCACAGCTGTGCAGGGGCCAGTGCAGAGCTCCCAGCCTGCTGGCCGGGGCTGCCAGTGCCCCCAAAAGCTCTCCAGGAAGAAGAGGCAGTGTCTGTGCTGCGTGTGCTCAGCTCTGACTCCTGTGAGCTCTGGGGTACCTGAAAGCCACTTGCTGTAGGGAACTGTGTTATTGTGGTGATCCTGAAGATGAGCCCTGGACAGGGGGTGATGCCACCGTGGCACGACCCCATCTGCTCTTGCCATTCCCACGCCCTTCCCTCTTTGTGAAGGGAAAACACCAGGCTCACTCAGCAATGCCTGCTGCAGTGTGGCTTTCCACTCATGGCCAGGCTGCTGCTGGCCTTGGCCATCAGGTGTCTCAGGTCTCCTCCTGTTCCTCGGGCCAAAAGCAGGGGTCCAAAACAGTGGAGCCACGCGGGAACTGCTCCCAGCAGGTGCTCCTGGCTGAGACCCATGGACAAAAAATTGGGTTTGTGGGTGACTCACGCCAGTGAGAGACTGAAACAGCCCTCTGGCACTCCAGAGTGATGTGCCTGCCCAGGCAGCATGGGACAGCCAGGCTCCAGGGCTCATTTAGGAGAGGGGACCTGCCTCATTTTCCCTAGGGAGGGGGCTGGTTGGCCAGCCTTGTGGTGGCACCAGCTAAACCTGTACCCCATGGCGTCACCACTGGTGGCACAGAGAGCTTGGACTTTGTTTCCCAAAGCAGCCTCTGAGGGTGGGCGTAGGGAGAGGTGCCCTCTGAGCTTCTCTGCACCAGCTTTGCTGCCCCGTGTTGGGATGCTGGGGATTAGTCTGCACTGAGTGGAAACTGAGACACCCGCTCCAGCTGCAGCACTTGGGGTGCTGTAAAACTCTGACGGGTGTTGTGGTGGAGGGGGTGGGCCCTGCATTTCAGGTTCTGCCACAGACCATGCTGGCAGAACAGTGGGGGCAGCTGCATCCTGTCCCTGGAATGGCCCGGACTGTGACATTCTGGGGCTGGGTGATACCTTGTTGCTGCTGTCTGTCAGGAGTAGCTGCTGGGGGTGTTCCAGCTCTGACCCCCTTGCAGGAGCAGGTGCTGCCCTCCCAGGCAGCTGTCCTTGCTGTATCCTGCCGCCCACATGGTCCTGGAGGCAGGCAGAGCTGAGCACCCAAGACCTGCTGGCTCCAGCCCCTGCGATGGAGGCTCTGAGCCGCCCTCACGGACCTGCCTCTTCTTCCTTCTTCTTGTCATCCTGTTCTGCTCCTCCCTGTCGCAGCTCCCCACGCCACCCCTTGCTGTCCCACACTGCCTGTCCTGTGCAGCAACAGCAACGACTGCAGCAAACGCAGCTCCTGCACCCAGAGTGTGCAACCAGGTGTGGTGGAGGCGGCATTTGTGGCTGGAACCCACCTGGCCGTGGCAAGACCCTGGCTTGTCTTCTTCTGGCGTGGGACAAGGACTGCTAAGGTGCTAGGGTGTGTGGATCTGGAGGTCACAGCTGGACCCTGCTGGAAGACCACACTCCTCTTGCTGCTCAGGGCAGCTCTGGGTTCTCCTCTGCGCTCTCACAGCTGAGAGGCCAAGGAAGGGATGTGGTGTGTCCCACGGTGCTGGCACTGGGGACAGTGGGGCTGTTTGAACCTGCGCTGACACTCGTAGGCATCGTGGTGGTCAACCACAGCAGAACTCTGCACTGGTCCTGGGGGTCAAAGCGTTGATAGAGAGCAATAAAGGCTTTAAACTGCAAGCTGGAAGAGAGCTGGGAACATCGCGGTGCGTGCCCCGGGGAGCTTGGGGAGGGGTCATGGATTTGAGGGAGCTGAGGCTCAGGGAGCATCCCAGGTGTGGTTTTGGCTTTTTTGTGACTTTGGAGGCTCCTGCTACTCCTGGTGCTCTGACCACTGGCTCGGAGCCGTGGGGCAGTGGATTAAGGCTGAGGCTCTGGTGTGTTTGCAGGCTGACGGGTGCCTGGGTGCCACCTCTTGCAGCACACGGGCTGGGCACGGGAGTGCAGGGCCCCGGGGCCACGGTTCTCCAGCTCTGCCCTCAGTGCCCAGTGCTAATTCGCCATTAAATGTGGCTTGTCATCGTGTGACGGGATCGGATACAGCCGCTGTGGCAGCTAATTGCAGAGGAGCAGCTGAGTGGGGCTGCCGGCGGTGTTTAAAGAAGATACAATCAAAGATGAGGCAGTGCCAGAGCATCTCTGCCGCCCCACTCAGCACAGGCTCGTAGCCACGTTGCAAACACTAATTAATTGAGTCTTGTAAACACCGCTGCGAGGAGGGTAAATATTGGCAGGTGCTGCGGTTCGGGGAGGGCAGAGGACGGGCAGCCAGGCTGCAGTGTTGTGCTGTGCTGTGCTGTGCTGTGCTGTGCTGTGCTGTGCTGTGGAGGATGCTCTGCCTGCTGCAGCCTGCCCTCAGCAGCCCCGGGTTGTTCCCTCCAGGGGCTGTGGGGGCCTCACAGGGCTGGCTGCACCCCAGGTGTCTGCTCCCCAGCCTGGCTGGGGCTGCAGTCCCCAGGTAATGCTACCTCCAAGATGCAGTCCTGCTGTCTCTGGGGCACTGGTGTCCCCTCCCAGGGAGCTCTCCTGGCCGTGGCTCTGCCCTTGGCTTCTGGGGAGCTGCAGCAGGTTGAGGCTCTCTGGGCACTGTGCCGGGGATGGTGGGGAAGCATCAGCAGCAGGGGCTCTGTATCGCTGGAGTCCTGCATCTGCCATCCCTGCCGTGCCCAGCAGCATCCTTCTGGATCATCCTTCCGGGAGTACCCAGTGCCCAGGGGATGGTGGGCAGGGGACATAATTTGCCCTGCTACATCCAGCACAGAGCGAGCCCCAGAATGTCCCATCCTATGCTCTTGGGGACCCAGGGAGTGGTGTCACAGGGGAAATTTGTGGCTCGGGGGTCCTGGGGGGCTGCGGGAGCTCAGGATATTGTGGTCTCTGCAGAAAAGTGTGAAGGAGGGGCTGTTGCTGAAGCAGACGAGCTCCTTCCAGAGATGGAAGAGGAGATACTTCAAGCTGCGGGGCAGGACACTCTATTATGCTAAGGATGCCAAGGTAGGCTGTGGGGCAGCTTCCAGCACACTCAGGCAGGGAGGCCTGAGCCTGCCAACCCAGGAGGGGACAGAGATCCCTGCCTGGTGGACTGGGGCTCTGCTTTCTCCCTTGCAGTCTCTCATCTTTGACGAGGTGGACCTGTCTGATGCCAGCGTGGCCGAGACCAGCACCAAGAACATCAACAACAGTTTCACGGTGAGGGGGCTGTGGGGTCCACCCCACCCTGTGGAGTCCTCGGCATCTCACAGGGAGGCACCGTGGAACCCCCTCACTCCCCTAGAGCCATGGGGTACCCCGTAGAGCCTGGGGTGTGCTGGGGACTGTGCTGGGGGCTGGCTGGCCTGGCAGTGGCCATGTGAGAGGACGTGGTGGTGGCTGTTGCAGGTGATCACGCCGTTCCGGAAACTCATCCTGTGCGCGGAGAACCGCAAGGAGATGGAGGACTGGATCAGTGCCCTGAAGTCTGTCCAGAAGTGGGAGATCCATGAGGTGACGTGGGCAGGGGGCTATGGGTACCTCTCTGAGTGCCTTTAGCTGCCAGGCAAGAGCTGCTGCCCTTGGCACAGCCCCACAAGGAGGACAGGAGTCGGGCTGGGGGGACTCTGGGGGCCAGGAGGGAGGGGGTGCCAGGTGAGGGTCCGTGGCACTGACGGGGCAGGGCTGTGCCCCCCAGCAGGCCACGCAGTTCAACATGGAGCACTTCTCGGGCATGCACAACTGGTACGCCTGCTCCCACGCCCGCCCCACCTTCTGCAACGTGTGCCGCGAAGCCCTCCCGGGGGTCACCTCACACGGCCTCTCCTGCGAAGGTCAGTGCCAGAGTCCTGCTGGGGGGTGGGCAGGGCCCAGGATTGGGGCAGGGCACCCTCTTGGGACTGGACCAGAGCGGGAGGGATGCAGGGTGATGCCCACCAGCTGCATCCCCAGATGTAGAGGGGGTTTGGTGCATCCTATGGGGACCTTCCCCGCTCCTCATTGCTCTCCCCTGCACAGTCTGCAAGTTTAAGGCACACAAGCGCTGTGCTGTCAGAGCCACGAACAACTGCAAGTGGACAACGCTGGCTTCCATTGGCACTGAAATCATCGAGGATGAGGACGGGGTAAGCAGGGGAGTTCCTGTCGGGGATCCCATCAGGAAAGAGCCACTAGCTAGCCTTGTTATGCCCAAATCAGGAAGCAGGAAGGTCCCTGATTGCTGTCTCCTGCCTTGTGTGGCCTCTGGGCTTGGCTCTGCAGGGAGATGGCTTGGGGACATCTCTGCCACCCCGCATCAGGATCCCTTGTTACTCTCCAAGAGGGACCACTCCCAGACATTTTCTGTGGACACCTCTGCCCCGCCCCATGTACTGCAAGGGGCCAGGCAGGCAGGGACGAGAGGGCACAGGAGAAGTCCCAGGCCTGCTCTTGGGCATCCTACCCTGCCCACCTCCTTCACAGTGCCTGGGGAAAGGGGTGGCCTCTGACGCTGTCCCTTAGGCCTGCAGGACGCCGCTAGCGGCTGCCCCTCTCCACAGGTGGCCATGCCCCACCAGTGGCTGGAGGGGAACCTGCCCGTCAGCGCGCGCTGTGCCGTCTGCGACCGCACCTGTGGCAGCGTCCGGAGGCTGCAGGACTGGCGGTGCCTCTGGTGCAAGGCCATCGTAAGGATGCCCCCACCCCTGTCCCCACCCCTCTCCCAGCACAGGCATCACTGCCCTTCTGGGGTGCATCACTGGGGAAGCCGAGGCTGGGTGCTTTGGTGCTGCGTCCCCCCAGATTTGCTGATTGCAGGTGTCCCCGTGTCTCCAGGTTCACAGTGCCTGCAAGGAGCAACTTGGCAAGAGGTGCCCCCTGGGCCAGTACAAAGTGTCCATCATCCCGCCGACTGCCTTGAACAGCATTGATTCGGATGGTGAGTCATGGAGAGCATAGGGCCGGGCTATGGGGGAAGGCAGGCTGTTTGGGACAGGGTTCTGAGCTCTCTGAGCTCCTCTGCAGGCTTTGGCTGTGCCTGTTTTATGAGGCATCAGGAGCACTACCATCAGTAGGCTCCAGGTTGAAGGTGGCTTGTTGCCTTGCACTCTGCTGCAGGGCTGCAGCGGATGGCTTTGAGGTAGCACTTCTTGCCCCCACGTGGCTTCAGTTGCTCCTGCCAGGCCACCTCTCACAGTGGCTCCGGTCACAGTCCCTCTGTGCTGGGGTCAGTGGCACCAGCTCCGCCCCCTTGACGTGTGGCTGTTGCACCCCAGTAGTTCAGCATCTCGCAGGGCAGGATGAGGTTCTTGCTTGGGTTATTTCCCACTGTCTGAACCCCAGCTGGTTTTTTGGTAGTGCAGAGCACAGCTTTGCCCAGGCATCGGGCACTGCAGAGAGGAACCACGCAGAGCCCGGGGGGACCCCTCCCACTGTTTCCCTCTCCCGAGGGGCCCAGCTGGCCTCCGCTGAGCAAAATCTGTTCTTCTCCTCCGGATATTTCCTTCTTCGTTCTTTAATGCTTTTCACCACTCAGCTCAGCCGGTGGCTCATCTGCCTCTCGTTACTCATCAGGATGCTGTCAGGGTAACCATCACGCGGCTGCTCCTCGGCTCCAGAGCCTCTGCTGCTGGTGGCTGATCCCCAGCAGCATCTCTGCCCTGTCTCTCTCCAGCAGCCCGAGCAGCCGTGGCTGCTGCTGCTGCTGCTGCTGCTGCTGCTGCCCACCCCACTGCGCTCTGCTGCCATGGGAGCAGCTCAGTGAGGCCTCAGCCCCCCCTTGTCCTGCCACGCTGTCCCACTCTGGCACATGGGCGCCACTGGCAGCAGGCTTTTCCACGGCAGCCCACGCTCTGACTCAGCAGCCCCCAGTGCTTTGCGCTGCCAATCTGCTCTGCTCGGCTGGGAGCGGAGATGGAGCCATGCCCAGGCCAGGAGGGGCTGGGCTGCAGGGGTGTTGCCCCTGCTGTCGTGAAGGTGCTGGAGCTACTAGTCACAGCCCGTGGGCTCTAAGGGCAGTGGCTGCGGGGCTGGTGCCAGTGGCAGCGACGGCCGTTGCGTTCCCTGCCGCAGCATCGCCGGGTCTGCCAAGGGAAGGAGCCTGCAGGCACTGGCCCAGGGACTGGGGTGGCCAAGATGTCCCTGAGGCAGGTGTGGGCTCTGGGCCAGCTATCGATCCTGCTCTGCCTCAGGCACATTTTGTTCCCCATCTCATTTCCTTAAAAGCACTGTTTTTCCTCTTCCCTCTGCCCCTCACCATCCCCTGGGCACCCTGATTGCTGCCCCTCCGGCCCCAGCACTCCACGGGTCAGGCACAGCACACTTGGGGTGTTCCTGGGGAGTGGGAGCCGAGGTTCACATGCTAGGGCTCACTGCAGGGTTTTGGAAAGCCACCTGCCCCTCGACCTGCTCCAGCCCTCTCCTGGCCTTCGTAAACTCCAAGAGCGGGGACAACCAGGGAGTCAAGTTTCTGCGCAAGTTCAAGCAGTTCCTCAACCCGGCCCAAGTCTTTGACCTCATGAACGGGGGCCCACACCTGGGGTAAGCACCAGCCTGGTCACCCAGGGGTGGCCCTGGCGGGGTTCTGGCAGGCACCCAGCACAGCCCCCAACCCCTCTCTCCTCGTCCCGCACCCAGGCTGCGCCTCTTCCAGAAGTTCTCTACCTTCCGGATCCTGGTGTGTGGAGGGGATGGCAGTGTGGGCTGGGTGCTCTCTGAGATAGATGCCCTTGGCCTCCACAAGCAGGTGAGTGGGAGTCATCGCCTGCCATTGCTGGCACAAGCTGGCACCGTCCCCAGCACTGGGCTCTCAGCCCAGCTGGGACCTCCCTGTGTGCCCCGGGGTGCTGTGAATGATGGGCAGGGTGGGGTTGGGGGTGTCAGAGGTGCCCCTGGGGGCTGCTCTGAGCCCTCCCCACCCTCTCCCTCTCCCACAGTGCCAGCTGGGTGTCCTGCCCCTGGGGACTGGCAATGACCTGGCGCGGGTGCTGGGCTGGGGCAGCCTGTGCGATGATGATACCCAGCTGCTGCAGATCCTGGAGAAGCTGGAAAGGGCCACCACCAAGATGCTGGACCGGTGAGCATGTCAAAGGACACACACCCCTCTGCCCCTGTCCTGTCTTGGCACCTCTCAGGCAGCCTGTCCCTGTTCCCTGCCTGTCCCTGTGCTGGAGAACCAGGAGATGGCAGACAGCCACGGTCTCTGTTGGCAGGTGGAGTGTGCTGACCTACGAGGCGCCCAAGCAGTCCCCCCCAGCCCTGAAGGAGGAAGAGAATGGGGACTCCAACATCCAGGTGGGAACTGTTGGCATTTGGGGGCTTGAGATGGGGGAGGGCAGGCTGGAGGGCCAAGTTGGGGGCATCAGCCATCAGCCAAGTTGGGGGCACAGAGAAAGGGATTGCACAGGAAGAGGTCATGCTGGGGGGCCCTGGGGATTGAGGCTATGGGAGGGCTGTCAGGTGGCTGCATGCAATGAAATGAGTCTGGCAGGTCTCAGCATGTGCAGCTGGGAGCAGGCAGCAGGTGAGGTAGAGCTGGCCTGCTGCTGACCAGCTGCTTTGGACTCTTCTGTGTCCTCCCACCCAGCCTCTTGCCTCAGTTTCCTTCCTGCTGTGGCTGAGCATCCCCTCTGCCCAGCAGCACAGGCATGGCTGCCCTTGGGGATGGGGAGCAGGCTGAAGAAGGGCTGTTCATCCCCAGTCCAGGGCTGGCCAGGCAAGGCTCCATCCTCAAGTGGGGCACACGGCAGGGTGGCAGGACTCCAGCTTTCCTACCCTGTGCCCCCCCCCCCCAGGCCCAGATCTCCCACTATGCTGACTCTGTTGCCTTCCACCTGGCCAAGATCCTGGAGTCGGACAAGCACTCAGTGGTGATCTCCTCTGCAAAGTAAGGAGGGGCCTGTTGATGGGGGTGCCAGAGTGCTCTTTCTGGGCTGGGTCATGTCCCCATGGGCACTGCACCCCCTTCAGCCGGGCTGTCCCATCTGCCCACCAGCAGCTGCCAACTGTGCTGGTGCCCAGCAGATACTCTTGGCCCTGCCCCTCTGGGGTTGGGGGTGCTATGCCAGCAGTCCCCCTGGCCAGCATCTGTACCCAGTGGGCTGTACTGTCCCCTCTCCACCTCCTGCTGCTTCCCTCGGCAGGTTCCTCTGCGGCACTGTCAACGACTTTGTGGCCGAAGTAGGCCGGGCTTACAAGAGGGCAACAGAGAACAAGCAGGAGGCTGAGCTGATGGCACGAAAGGTGGGTTGCAGAGTAGCTGGAGAGCTGGGGCGAGCTGGTGGCACAGCCCCAGGGCAGTGGAGGGGCTGGCGGGGGCTGCTCTGGGGAGCTGTGCCCTCGCTGTGCATGTATTAGGGTGTGCTGTGCTTGGGGGTTGCCCAGGCATGGGGTTTCCAGATGCTTGGGAGTGCCCAGATGCTCAGGGTGCCTAGGGAAGTGCCCAGCACTGGTGTGGGGCTGCAGCTCGTGCTGGGTGCTGAGCAGGGCGGGTGTCCCACAGTGTGCCATGCTGAACGAGAAGCTGGACTCGCTGGTGCGGGAGCTGAATGAGGAGGCTCAGGCCATCATGGTCCCCGAGGGAATGGCACAAGCTGCCCCTGCTGATGCCAAGGACCAGGAGAAAGGTGGCAGCTTCAACCCCAGCCCCGTGCCTCGCATCTTCAAATCCAAGGAGCAGCTCATGCTGCGGGCGAACAGCCTGAAGAAAGCCCTGCGGCAAATCATCGAGCAGGCGGAGAAAGGTGAGGGGGTGGGGGGGGCTGGTGGTTCCCCTGATGCTGCAGCAGCCTGGCACAGGCTGTGGAGCCACCGTGGGTTGGTGCTGGACCCCTGCCTTTGTTTCCCCTCGGGAACTGCATCAGCCCTTCTCTGGTGCTTGATGTGGTTGAGGGAGATCCCCATCCCGGGGCAGAGCTGCCACCCTGGACCCTGCCTGGCACGAGCCCACAGGGCTGACGTGTGGAGGGGGCACAGGGCCACGGGGCTGCTCAAACTCCCTGTCATGCCCCTCTTTGCATCCAGCTGTGGATGAGCAGAACAAGCAGACCCAAGCCTACCGGGGCACCACGGGCGCCAGCAAGGACAGCTCAGAGGAGCTCAACAAGGAGGAGGAGAGGCTCAGTAAGATGCCAGTGGGGCACATGTTTTTTTATGGGGGCATGAGGGTGAGCCATGGAATGGGCTCAGGGTGAGCACCCGTGCAGCAGCTACCTCCCTCTCCCCGCTGGTCAGGCTCCCGGCGGGTGACAGTGACCTCTTCGTCTTCCTCCATCATCCTGGACCGGCCAGACTCCTTCGGCAGCTTGCAGTTCCCTGAAGACCCTGGCACCCTGTGAGTCTGGGCTCCTGCCTGCCCCGGGGACCCTGGCCCACCCTCGCTACCCCTCATGGAGTGGGAGCAGAGCTGGTACCGCGCTGGCTCTTGGAGGTGGCTGCTGGGCCAGCCTCTGCCCACCAGTGTGGTGTCCCTGGTGCCAAGCTCTTCCCAGCCCTGCAGTGCCCATGATGGGAGAGCCTGCCTGTGCCTAGTGTGGGATCTGTAGCTGATGCTGGGAGCTCAGGGTTCCCCCCTGCCCAGGGCAGGCAGGTCCTGGATGTGCCAAATGTGTCCTGCAATGGGGACTGAGGGGACTGCAGCCATCCCTGCCAGCTTTGGCCAGGCCTCCCGGTGCCAGCCCCTCTGGGAGCTCGTGCCACTGCTCTGGCAGATGTTACACCCCATCCTCCAGTGCCAGCCCAGTGGTGCCAGCGTGCAGCTGCCTCCCAACCCACTGTCCCTGTCTGCTGCTTTCAGCCACTTCTCGGAGAAATGCGTCATGAATAACTACTTTGGCATCGGCCTGGATGCGAAGATCTCCCTGGAGTTCAACAACAAACGGGATGAGCACCCCAAGAAGTGCAGGTTGGTTGGACCCCCCCCCCCCAAATTTCCCCCAGAAAAAACATGTATCCCTGGCTCTCCAATGCCTGCACCAGGAGGGACCATCGAGACGCTGGGAGCCATGGGAGTGGCTTGGTGCTGCTGTGCTGGAATCTCCTGCCTGCAGCAGGTTTTCCACCTGCACCCAGTGCTGGGATGAGCACCCTGTGGGTGGGCAGCAGGCTGCAAGTACCTCAGGAAGGGTAAAATCGTGAGGGCTTGGTGGGATTTACTCACTCTGCATCTGGGTAGAGGGACATTGCCATGCTGGCATGGAAAGGTCCAGCAGGCAGCCCCCTGCTGAGGAAGTGGGGAAACTGAGGCAGGGCCAATGGCCCAGGACAGTTCTGCCCATTGCCCCCAGGAGGGTGCAGAGCCCATGGCAGAGAGTGGGGAAGGTGCAGCCCCCTGACATGTCCCACTTGGCCCCACAGCAGCCGCACCAAGAACATGATGTGGTATGGGGTGCTGGGCACCAAGGAGCTCCTGCAGCGCACCTACAAGAACCTGGAGCAGCGGGTGCAGCTGGAGGTACAGGGTCAGGGGAGCAGAGATAGGGCAGGGGGGGTGGCATTGCAGCGGCCCCCCAGGCTCAGCCTTCTCTTGCAGTGTGACGGGGTGCCCATCTCGCTGCCCAGCCTGCAGGGCATTGCTGTCCTCAACATCCCCAGCTATGCCGGGGGCATCAACTTCTGGGGAGGCACCAAGGAGGACAATGTGAGTGCCAGTGCCATGAGGTGGGTTGGAGGGGCATGATGTCCTTCCCACAGTCCCAGGAAAACCCAGGGTTGGGGTTTTTCCTGCCTTGGGCACACATGGGGGAAAATGCTGGGTCCCAGAATGAACCCAGTGTGGAAGTCTCACTTGTACTGGTCTTCTACAGAACTTTGGGGCTCCATCCTTCGATGACAAGAAGCTGGAGGTGGTGGCTGTCTTTGGCAGCATCCAGATGGCTGTGTCACGGGTCATCAACCTCCAGCACCATCGCATTGCACAGGTAGGGGCAATGCACCCTGGGGGTGTCCCCACCCTGAGCAGTGCCAGAAAGCTTTTGGGGCAGCAGTGGAGACTGCAGCAGTGCGGCTCCACTTGGCTCAGCTCCTGGCTGGCCCTTGCATGGCCCTGGGAGGCTCTTCAGCCAGAGGTGCAGAGCCAGCAGCAATGCCAACCGTGGGCTGTCCACCCCGCAGTGCCGCGTGGTGAAGATCACCATCCGGGGGGATGAGGGCGTCCCCGTGCAGGTGGATGGAGAGGCCTGGATCCAGCCACCTGGGGTCATCAAGATCCAGCACAAGAACCGAGCCCAGATGCTGACCAGAGACCGGGTGAGCTTGGGGTGCACAGCAGGACTGTGCTGGGCCGCAGAGAGGTGTGACAGGCTCAGGGGGGCCGTGTCTGTCCCCTGCAGGCATTTGAAAGCACCCTCAAGTCCTGGGAGGACAAGCAGAAGGGGGAGAGCTACCGAGCAGCCGCCCGACCACGGCTCAGCTCCCAGCAGTCCATGGAGTACCTGACTGAGGAGGAGAGCAGCCTCTTACAGCAGGTCTCGAGGGTTGCCGAGACCCTCATTGCCAGGTCAGACTGCGGGAGGCGGGATGTGGTGGGCACGGGGAGGGCAGAGCTGTGCTGCGGCCACGCAGAGCTGCCTGCCCAGCCCATGGGAGCCTGAGCAGCTCCAGCCCCTCTCACCTGCAGGATCCACGAGGCAGCCAAGGCTCACAAAGCTGTGGAGCAGGAGCTGGCACACGCAGTGAACGCCAGCTCCCTGGCGCTGAGCGAAGCCCTCTCCAACAAAGCTGCCGGCACCTCAGAGGTGAGCTGGGGCTGGGAGTGCAAGGCAGCTTCCTTCACCCACCCCCCCTCTGGGCCCTGTGCTCAAGTGGCTACCCCTCTGTGCCCCCCCAGTTTCTCAGCAGGAATGTGGCCGTGGAGGTGGTGCTGAGCATCAAGGAGCTGTACGCTGAGACCAGGGCGTTCCTGGAGGGGAAGGCGGTGAGTGGGGGCCTGGGCAGCACCCAAAATCCCCCCTTGGCTGGTACCTCTGGGGGTGGCAGCTGGGCTGGGGATGGTCCCTGTCCCCCGCAGCTGGACTCGCCGCAGGAGGAGGAGGCGCTTCACGGCCCCCTGAATGTGCTGGGCCAGGAGCTGCAGCGGCTGCTGGACATCCACTGGCTGGGGCCCATTGCCCACCCCGCTGAGGAGGTGGGTGCACAGGGAGTGGGGGGCGTCTCTGGGGAGCTGTAGCACCCTGCTCAGCCTGGCTTCCTGCAGGAAGGTGCTGGCAGCGCCAACAAGGGCAGCTTCAAGCTTCGCCTCAACATCCCCAAGCCCAGGAAGGAGAAGGACAAGCTGCAAAAGCAGAAGGCCAACAGCGCGCTCCCAGGTAAAGCAAGCAGTGCGCCAGGGAGAGGCAGGTGCAGCCCGTGCTGGTAGGGATCCCCCTCTGCTAACCTAGCCCTTGGCCTCCTGTCCTGAGCACGCTGTGGGAAGGGGGATGCGGCATGTCCTGGCTGCCTGGGGGGTGTCACCTTTGTCACCCCTAGCCCCTTAAAGCTTACTTTTTCTGCTGTCAGACATGCGGAGCCCCCCAGCCCTGTAACTCCACTGCAAGGGGGAGAAGGGGGCTGTGGTGCTGCTCAGCCCTTTGGGTAAGTCCCTCACCCAGAGCTGGGGGTCTTGTCGAGGGGGAGCAGCTCAGATGTTCTGTAAGTAAGCTAAGGAGAGGAGAGACCTCTCCAGCCTGTGCCTGATGCAGCCTCTGGCCCTGCAGGACCCAAGGGTGGCAGGGGGGATGCTGGCTGCTGGCTGCTTGTCCTGCTGCATCCAGCTGCCTCTGCAGGCTCCAGGCCACCTCTGTGGTTTTCCTCCCTTGCTAGCAGACAAGTGGGGCTCCGAGGAGGTGGCAGCTTGGCTGGAAGCGCTCGGTTTAGGGGAGTACAGAGACATTTTTGTTCGGCATGACATCCAGGGCTCAGAGTTGATCCTGCTGGAGAGGAGAGACCTGAAGGTACAACCCCCTTATGCCCTCTGAGGGACCCCCAGGCCTGGGGAGCATGGTGTTCCTCCATCCTTCCTCTCCCCATCCCTCCTGGTGGTGGGGCAAAGGCAGGTGCTGACCCTCCACCTGGCTCCGCAGGGCTGAGCTTGCACAGCTTGCACACAGGGCTGGAAGCAGGGGAGGGGCTGGCCCTGGTCCTCCAGCTTGCAACGCTCCATATACCTGCCCAAAGCAGGATCAACAGCATCCTGCCCTCTCCTGCATCCAGGCATGGGAACGTGCTTGTAAGAGGACAGAGGGCTCCAAGCAAGCACCATGCTCCAGCAAAGAGAGCAGGGGGAGCTGGGCTGTGCAGCCTCATCTCTGCCCTTTGGCTTCCCTGCCAGTGAGAGCCCAGGGCTGGCCTCTGCAAGTACATCAGCTCCTCTCTCTCCTTCCTGCAGGACCTTGGGATCACCAAAGTGGGCCACATGAAGAGGATCCTTCAGGCCATTAAGGAGCTCAGCAACCAGCCCTAGGCTGGCAGTGGGGCAGCAGCCCAGCCTTGCTGAGTGGGTGCTGCTAACAGGGACCTGGGGTGGGTAGGGGAACAGGTCCCTGCCCTGCCCCATGTATGTGGAGCCCCTTCGCTTGCCTCGCTGTATCTGTCTGTCCCTGGAGCCACTGCTTCTCCCTAAGCCTGTGGGGCTGGAGACACTAAAGCAGAGGTCTAACCCCATAGGTGATGTGGTCTGACCAACAGTCCAGCCCCAGCAGGGTCACTACAGGACCTGGGACCACCCTCTCTGTGCCCAAGCTGGGGCCAAAGCAAAGTTTCCCCTTCCCCACGTGGATATTTAAGCTGTGTAAATATTTGGAGAGAAGATACTCATTGCTGCTGCTTGTTTAAGTGTCATTACTAAGGGGAAAGGGAGGGGTGGGGGAGGAGGGAATCGGGAATCCCTTTCCAGCCTTCACCCCTCATCTCCCTGCTCCCTCATCATGGAACCCCCAACCCTGCTCTCACCCTCTGTCCCCTTGCAGCCAAGGGAAGTACAGCACTGGGGCTCATCCTCTCCCCTGTCAGCATGTGTGACAGACAGATTTTATTAACAAACACATTTTATTAACAGTTACACATGACTTTTTTTTTTTTTCCCCTCTTCTTCAGTTAAAATTACTATTATTTATGTACATGGTACCCCACCACCCAAGGGCGCCCCGTTATTTACAGGCTTTATTTACAGAGTAGGACTAGCAGCTAGTGAGTGCCTTCTCGAGCTTGAGCATGTCCATGGGGGTGAGTTTGGCAACCTCAAAGAAGACCCTGAAAAGAACACGTTTGCTTAGAGCTCAGCCACAGCCCTGACACCCCTGCATTCACCAGTGCTCCCAGCTCCCCACAGCACCCCAGGGTGTGTGCTGGTGGTGCCACCCCCTGTGCTGGGGCCAGAGTGAGACAGAGCCCCGTAACACTCACCTGTGGGAGTACTTGCTGCGCACGGTGTTCAGTTTGTCACGGGGCTGATACGTGAGCAGGAAATTCAGCCTCTTCACCAGGGGATGCAGGTCCTGGGCACTGTACCCGCTGTAGTATTCCAGTGTAGGGGTCTGCAAGGGGACAACAGAGCTAAGCTGGGTCCTCTCAGTGACAGGACAGCCACCATCTTCCCTCTCCAGCCCCCCCAAAATGTGATCATAGCCCTAGAGCATCACCCCACCCACCAGTCCATCGCCCTCCCCACACCCCTGTGGTACCTCGCAGGGTTGTCTCAGCAGGGACAGGGGCTTAGGCAGGCACTCACCCAGCCCCCAAGGTTCTTCATGGTAAGTGCCAGCAGCAGGCAGCTGGCAGCCAGCTTTGAGGGGCTCTCACGGGCGTAGTCGTACTCCTGCAGTGTCATCTCGCAGAGGAAGCGGGCCAGCGTCAGTGTCTCCATGGTGGCACGGGCACACTGCAGCCAGGGGGCAGGGAAAGGCTCAGCCTTCTGAGCAACGCTGCTCCCCTCCCCAGCATCTCTGACATCAAGAGCGATGCCCCTGGAGCACAGGACACAGACCCCACACCCTCCACAAGCCTCCCCCAGATCAGCATCCTCAACCCTAATGTCTCCTGAGGGGGCTGGACAAACATTCCTGGTTGCCAGCTGGGAGCCTGAAGCCCCAGGAATGCCTGTCACCACCCCCTTCAGCCAACACAAGGGGTGCCTGGGGGCACCTGGATGCCAGCCCACCCTCCAGCTGCACCCACCTTGGCAAAGCGCCGCAGGAAGCGGTAGGGGATGGGGATGTTGATGTCGAACTTGAGGGTGCTGAGGATGCTCATCTCCATGGCCAGGAGCTCCTCCCGCTTGTAGGCGTCATCACAGATGTAGAGGAAGTCATCCACGCACGGTGGGCACCGCTCCTGCCGGGGCACAACTGCTCAGCACCCCAGTGGGGGCTTATTCTGGCCCCACTTGGGAGATCCCACCCATCCCACAGGCCCTATCAAGGTTCACATGCTGTAGGACCCCAGACACACTACTGTTAAAACACCTCGTGGGGATTCTGTGATATCTCTGCTGCCCCAGCTCTTAGCTTGCAATGAATGCTTGTGTGAGGTGAACTCAGGCATCCTGAGGGTCTCTGCAGAGCAGAGAAGAGCCAGGTCTCCAGTGATACCAGGAGGCTGGATGCCTGCATTCACAGCCAGGGGACAAAAAGAGGGAACCCGAGAACAGACATGTCACACCAGCAGCTCTCAGGGCAGCAGCCTGGGACCTGGCCTTCTCCAAAACCTGCCAGGGACCAGAGAGGCACAGCCCTTTCTGCCCCTGCCCCCCAGGACAGCATGCAAGGATTTACCTCGAATTTGGAGGCAATGAGGATGGCAGTGGAGCCGATGAGCTGCAGCTTCTCCCTCATGCTCACCACCTCCACCAGGTAGTGGTCCACCAGCTTCACAGCCAGGTATAGTGTCTCATGGTTCAGCTCAAAGTTCTCCTGTGAGGATGCAGGTGGGGGGCAGGACAGGGTGTCAGGCAGAAGCCTACCCTGCCCCCTCAGCTCTCACAGGGGCCAGGAGTGCCCATGGGCCAGGCTCAGAGGGAGGGGTGTAGGCTCATCCCTAGCCCAGGGAAGGGGAAGATCATCTCTGTACTGAGGACACCCACAGGAGCTTCTGCCAGCACACAAAGGTCCCATGTGACAAAGGCAGCATGGGGGGCTGTTCTGCACAGGGCCATGGCCCCTCACCTGCACCTCCACCATCCAGTCCACAAGGATGGCACGCATGTCCCCGGTGATGTCCGGCTGCTTCTCCATGTAGTCAGGAAGCAGGAATTTCTCCTGCCAAAGAAGCAGCTATCAGGGACTGGACAGAAATCCTCCCTCAAACAAACCCCTTCCCACCCCGTGCAGGTCCCCACCAGGTGCTCAGATTCTCTGGGCAGTGGGTGGCCCTGCCCACACAGTCATCCCTTCCCTGGACAGGGCTGCCACCCCCCCGGACAGGCATTACCCACCTCTCTTTCCCGCATGTATTCAAAGATCTCCTTGGCATACTCTGCATTGGCATAGGGGTCACCCAGCTGCTCCTTGTCGATGTCCTCCACTGCTGGTACCTGCTGGGATGGAGGAGGCACCAGTAAGGGGGAGACCCTTAGCTCTGTGGTCACCCCATCGGGGCAAGGCTGCTGCCACTCAGCCTGCTCTTTCCTACCTTCCCTCATCATCCTGCAGCCCCTGCCCCACTCTTTCCCATGAGAGCCCCAGCTTCCTATCACACTGGCCCAAGCCTCTCCAAGGTCCAGAGCACTGCCTGGTGCCCTGTTGTCATCGGTGGCAGCCACAGACCAGTGCTGTGAAGATGAGCCCAGGGCCATGCTGCAGCCCAGGGTACCTACCTTCTCCTTGTGGGGCTTCAGTTCCTGCACAGGCACCGGTTTCTCTGGTACAGGATCCACCTCGGGCTCTGAAGGAGCTATTGGGGGAGTTTTCTTCATTGACCTGGGCAGGACAAGAGTATAAGTCATTCCTGGGAGGAGGCCAAATCTCCTGGCTGAAAGGGGCTCCCCAGAGCCCCTTGCTGCTTCAGGAAGGGGCTAAACCACCCCTAAAATATCCCCATAAAGACTCTTAGAATTGTTTAGGCTGGAAAAGACCTTCAAAGACCAAGAGTCCAACTGTGCCCTGTAGCACTGCCATGTCCACCACTAAACCATGTCCTGCAGTGCCATACGGCTCTCAAATCCCTCCACAGATGGCAATTTTACAACTGTCCTGGGCAGCCTGTACCAGGGCTGAACAGCCCTTCTGGGGAAGAAATTTTTTCCTAATATCCACCCTAAACCTCCCATGGCACAACTTGATGCCATTTTATCTCCTGTTTACTGCCCACATCTGGCTCATGGTCTCCATCACCCGAGGGAAGCCTCTACTACCACTTGTTCTGTCCTATGGGACAAGTTTGCAGGTACTGCCCACTGCCCTGCAGCAACCACCCTGCCCACGGCTACTCACTTTTTCAGGTTGATCTCATTGTTCTTGGCCACCCCTAGTGTGCCCTGTGCCTTCTGTGCCTTAGGCAGTGCCACTTTCACGGCCTCCTTCTTCCCTGCCACCGCCTGGTTCTTGCGAGCCTGTTTGGGTCAGAACAGAGGGATACAGGGGCTGCACAGAGGGAAGCCAGATATGCCCTGCAGGGAGACCTCTCCTCTTGCTAGTGGGGCGTGGGACACATCCCCACCTCCCGAGGGGGGCTCGCAGGGGGCACCAAAGCCCCCATCCTCACAGAAGTACTCACATTGGTGATGTCCCCGAACGCCGACCTCTTCTTGGGCCCGCCCTGGGGTGAGGATGAAGATCTCTTGGTGTAACAGTTCTCCTCCTGCAATAGAGGCTGTTGGAAGATGATAGTCAGCTGCCCCACAGGAGTCCCCCACACCCTTGGCCTGGCTCAGGACTCACCTTCTCGGGGTCAACATTCTCTACTGTGGGGCCCACCTTGCCTGCTCTGGTCTGCTTGGTGGCCAGCATCTTGGCGTTGTGGGGCAGCGGCGTCCTCTCCCTCGGCACTGGTGTCCTCTCCTTGGTCCTCCGCGGGCAAGCTGGGGGCACAGCAGGGTGTGAGGCTGCTGTCTGTCCCCAGGGGACACCCTCCCCACTTGGGGCAGAATAGGGGGGCATTTGTCCCTCCTGGTGGATAGCACAGCAGGGGCTGACCCCAACCCCTTCCCTGAGCATGGCAGGTGGCTTGTGCCCCAAGAAAAGCCAAGGTAGGGAGCAAGTCTGCCTGGGGGTGCACCCTCCCAAGAAAGAGGGGACATGGAGCCCTAAGAGTCCCACTTAAAGCTCCCTTCATGAATGCATGGGCTGGGGGAAAGCAGGAGGCAGTTCCCACGTTCCTGCATCCCAGAGAAGGATGCAAGGGCTTGCACTCCCTTGGACAGCCAGGGTCCTCGGAGATCCTTTCTCCCTTACACCCCCCGGGGTCCCCTGGAAGAGCTGGGAGTCCCAGAGTTCCCCTCTCCCTTGCACACCCCGGGGAGGTCTCAGTTGCCCCCCCTCCCCTGCACCTTCCACTCACACGCACCACCAGAGCGTCCCAGCATCCCCCCTCACCTGCCGCCCCCACTTCTGAGGTTCCCCAATCCACTGCAGCCCCCCAGGGTGCTCGAATTCTCTGCTCACCCGGCCCTCCCGGGGTTCCCAGAGCTCCCCAGAGCCCCCGTACCCGCACTCACCCACGCCCGGTACCCGCTCTCCCCCATTACCCGTCGCACACTCCCGCATGCCCGGTACCCGCTCTCTCCCACACCCTGTACCCTCACTCACCCATGCGCGGTACCCGATCCTCCCATTACCCGTCCCATTTTCCTCCATGCCCTGTACCCTCACCCCCCCCGTGCCCCGTATCCTCACCCCTCTGTCCTCACCCACCCATGCCCGGCCCGCTCTCCCCGCTCCGCCGGCACCGGCACTTTCAAAAGTAGCAGTTCGCCAGCGGCCGGACCCCACTGGACGAGCCTCGCCCAATCAGCGCGCGGGGCGGGGCCGGGCAGCGGCCAATCGGTGGGCGCGGACCGATACAGTTGCTAAGGGGCAGGGCGGCAGGGTTTAAAATTCAGCCCGGGCGGCCAATGGGAGGGCGGGCGAGCGGCGGGGGCGGGGCGAGCGGCCGGCGGAGCGGGCGGTGATTGGTGGGAGCCGGTGCCGTTTAAATCCCTCCTTGAGGGGCTGGAGGGGGTGTCATGGCGGCCCCACCGGGCCGTGTGGGGGCTGAGCGGCCTCAGCCGCACTTCGGGGGTCCTTTAGCTTGGGGAAGAGGAGGCTCAGGAGCGATAGACCTTATTTATCCTTTCTGAGCTCGCTGCCTCTGCCCGCAGCTGGAGCCGTGGGTCTCCCCCTTTGCCCCCCACCCCAGACTGCAGGACTGCCCTTTCTCATGGGACTGGGGCGTTCTGGTTTGGGGGACAGGGTGTGCCCTGGGCTGGCTGTGCACCTCCCATGACCTCCGTCAGGAACAGAGCGTTTGGATCGCTTGAAGAATCATAGAATGACAGAATGGTTTAGGTGGGGAAGGACCTTAAAGCCCATCCAGTCCCACCCCCTGCGACGGGTAGGGACACCTTCCACTAGCCCAGGTTGCTCCAAGCCCCATCCAACCTGGACTCGGACACTTCCAGGGATGCGGCAGCCACAGCTTCTCTGGGCAACCTGTGCCAGGGCCTCCCCACCCTCACAGGGAAGAATTCTTTCCTAATATTTAATCTAACCCTGCCCTCACTGTGGGAGGTACCACAGGAGCAGTGCTCACGTGGTGTCCTACAGGCACAACAGACCAAGTTCAGTGGCGAGGCTCGCTGGGACTGCCCCGTTCAAACCGGGATCCACAGCGGCCAGGACAGGGTCAAAGTTGCCAAGGCACAGCTCACAGTCCCTGTACTATGAGCTGTACAGGATAGTGCCTGCTTACCACAGATCTGCCGAGGGTCAGAGTTCTCTGTGCCTCAAGGAGCAGCCTGGAGGGCACCGCAGCTCTGGGGGACACCCCTGCCACGCAGCTGGGAATGCTCAGAAGGCTCGCTCAAGGCTGTCATACTCATGGGATAATGCGGTTGGCTTGTAGTCAGCTTCCATGCGTCAGGAAAAGAATGCATGAGACTCCTTACACCCACAGCTCGCTTTGTTCCTTGATAAACGAGTCTTGGAAAAGTCACCCACTTTTCATGTGTCAGTCGCATGATTGATGTTCCAAGCTGATACATTTGATGCTCGTTCTATCACTCTGCTCCTTCGTGCATTTCCAGAGAGCAGGTTGGAACTAGCACAGTCCTTGGCTCACGTGCCAGTGCCGTGTGGGGGTCCTGTGCCCTCAGGAGCTCTGGGGGGCTTTAGCACCGCACTGAGCTCTCAAATGAAGCCCCACTAAGGTAAACTCATCAGAGCTCAGTGCTGCACCAGAGGAGAGCTTCCCCCAGCCACCAGATTCCCAGAAAAACCTTCCAGATTCCCAAGTTTAGCCCAACAAAATTCTTTGGTATAATCCCACACCCACTGTGTGCCACTCTTGCTGGTGGGGCCAATGAAGCCCTGGCCAGGGAAGCATCCCAGTGCCAGCATCTGAGGGGATTTAAACCACCCACCCAGGGGCCACGAGGGCAGGATCAGGCACACAGCTTGGGCTCCAGCAGAAAGATCTGGGACATGGACAGCCAGGAGCACCAGAATGGCTTTGGGGTGCAGCACAGCTATGGGGTGCTTGCAGGGCCAGTGGGGGTTTAAACCTGGGTCCCACAGATCTTGGGTCCCTTCAGCTTCCAAAACTGGTTCAGGGCTGCTGCAGCTCCAGCCCACCCTGTGTCCTCCTTGGCCACTTGTCCTCTCCAGCCCCACCTCCCCCGGTGTTGCTACCATTGCCCCTGGACTGGGAGCTCTCTGAGGCTTGCTCGCTGTTGGTCTGGGATCTCTGTGGGATCTAGGTGCCTGCCTGGATCCTTATGCATGTTGGGGCAGTGTATAGCCCGGCTAAAAGGATGAGATGTATGCATACTAGCCAGGCAGAGCCAGGACGCATCCCACCGCCAATGGAAACACGGTGCATTGGCCTGTGGGGTAAGATCCTCAGCCAAAACCCCCATCCAAGTCTGCCTATGGCTCTGTGGGGGCTGGGGTGAGCTGCCTGCTTTGGGACAGGTCCATGTCTGCCTGTCCTGCCCAGGCTTGGCATGGGGAAGCCGGCTTTTCCAGTCTTTTCTTGCTGGCTTTTCCACGGCGCTGCTGTGCTGGTGCTCCTTGGGCGGCTCTCGGGAAGCCCAGCCCTGCTGCAGGGGCTGTGACTTGCACCACATGAGCAGAAATGCCCCCCAGCCGTGGGGGGTATGGGAGGAAAGATATGGGGAGCAAGAAGTGCAAGGTGATGATGTGGGTCTGCAGCAGGAGCTGTGCCAGCTGTCCAAGCATGGAGGGAAGGCTGTGATTCTCAGCCCTGCCCATCACCAAAGGATCTGGGGTCTGGTTGGAGGTGAGAGCCCCTCAAGCTCTCCTTGGGCTCTGGCATTACCTCAGCAAACCCCCAAATCAGGCAGGATGCAAGTCCTTGGCTCCCCCCACTAGGCTCTGCTGTGTGCTGACTCAAGAGCATCTGTGCCTCGTGTGTCCCTATTGTGAGGAGAGCTGAGTCGCTGCTTCCATCCAGCCTCTTCCCACAGCATCACAGAGCCTGTGCTGCCTTTCAGAGCTAGAGCAGCCCCCAGCCCTAGCCCAGCTCACTGGCACTGCAGGGCTGCCAAGAAACCCCTCTGCGTGGCATCTGGGGACCTTAGCTCCAGGATTGTTTACCAGACAAGGAGCCTCAGGCTCAAGAGAAGCAGCAAGGACAAGGAAGCATCATTCATGGAATCCACACAGACTGCTTCTCCCCCTTTCCCTTCCCCAGGCTGAAACCTTATCCTTTCCCATGATAAAACAGGCCCAACTTGTTGCTCCCCATGGCCCAGAGCCAGAAGCACTGGTAGAAGGAAAGGAGCTGCTCTGCACAGGGAGGGCTGAACTTTGCCTCCTCCTTTTTCTCCTCTTTTCACTACTAATGGCCGAGGTCAGGGAGGGATCTCGAGTCCAAAAGCTGTTGCATTTATTTACTGGAAAAAGCCCCAGCAAATTAAGCCCGGGGCTTTCCTGACAGTGGGGAAAGCACGAAGGAAAGCACAGAGCAAGGCAGGGTGACAGAGTTCCTGAATGCCCTCAGGGAGGCGAGAGCCAGTGCTGTGCTGAGCTGTCCCAGCCCAGGGAGCAACTCCCCGGGGACACCAGGGCTGCATGGAATGCACCTTGGTGGAGCTGTGCTGGTGATGCCCCCTGTGCTTGCCCACCTGCTCCACCTGCATCCCCACCATGTCCTGGCCATTCCCGCCTCCCTGCTGCCAGCACGCTCCCTGAGTGCAGGATGTGTTTGCAGCACCGGGGGTGGAAGCCAGCACCCAAGGAGAAATGGGAGCAAACAGCCTCAAAGGGCTCAGCGTGGGCTCGGCGCGGCTGAGCAGGGTTAAACACTAGAGCCACATGATGTGAACCAGGAACGGGGAAGTTAGCTTAGGGTTAGCAGTGTGTCTGTGGCAAAGGAGCCATCCCACAGCCCCTCATCACAACCAGGGACCACATCTCACCCCCAGGTTAGAGGTTTCCAGGCTGGTGGAGTAGTCGGTTGATGATCACACCGGAGCTGCCGTGACCCTGCTGCGGCTTGGGATGTGCAGTCACCCTGAGGAGCCCAAACTCTTTGTCTCTCTGATGTCGGGTCCCACTGCTGAGCCTGCGCCCCCCTGCTGCTCCCCACCTGTTTTCTTCCAGTCCTTATTTGGTGGCCGATTTGATCTTGTGGATGGCATACGGGCTGGACTCCTTGGGCATCCAGATCTCCTCCCCGCCGTAGCCCTGGTGATCCACCGCTCCCTCCATGGCTGCTGTCAGCTCAGGGCCGAAGATGTTGTCGGTGGCCCGGTAGGTGCGGGTGAGGCGGCGGAACGAGGAGTCTGAGGAGCTGTCATCAGGAAGGTCTTCATCCTGCTCATCCCGCAGCTTGGTCCTGCCCAGCTCCGAGCTGCTCCCCAGCTCTGGGTCCTTGAGAGCCTCCCCCACCTCCTGGAGGAAGGCTGCTTTGGGGCTGATGATACACAGCAGCAGCAGGAGGCCTCCCGAGACCCCGCAAAGAAAGTAGAGGCCGACTTTCTCCGGGACACCTGAGGGGAAGAGCAAGGAGACACACCAGGGTACAAACTGCTCTGCAGCCTGCAGGTCACCAGCACCTGCAAACCCCCTCTGCCAGGCAGATGGGAGTAAGAGGAGAGGAGCAGGGATGCCCTCAGCATCCAGGCTGCAGAGGTAGGACAGACTCTGCCCCAGTCATTGTGGGAGTGGCACTCAGAGCCTCATCAGCACCCACCAGTGTCCCAAAATGTGCTTTTCCCCATAGAAAACCCCCCTTGGGATGTGAGCAGGGGAAGGAATCATCTCTTCAGGAATTAAATGAGTAATTTCCTCTGGCAAGGGAAGTTTTTGCCTGCAGAGAGGTGCTCTCTATCAGTGCCTGCAGACAAGGCAGGAAGAAAGGAGTCAAATGGGTAATCTGGGCTCTTGGACAAGGAAGATCCACAGGCAGGACTCCAGCTGCACCACAATTGCTGATGCTGTAGGTCCTCAGGCCTTGTTCAACCTGAGCTCCCACCCTACCTGTCCACCCCAAACCCAGCATGGGTTCTTGGTGCCCTCCTCCCTCGCGTGCCTGGAGCGGTCTGGGGTCTGGCTGTCTCTGAGATGAGCCCTGGGCTGAGTTGGGGCCATCCGGGACCTCAGCCACCCCCCAGCCTGTCCCGCTCCCCTGGGTGCTGCGTGAGACCCGGGGAGGGCACGTACCCCAAAGGTGGGCAAAAGCTGCCAGAGAGCTAGTAAAAATCATGCGGTCTTCCCGGAGCCTGGAGAACCTGGGCCCTTTGTACCAGCCACCTGCAGCGACAAGGGGGCGCAGGCTGAGACACGAGGTGCTCCTGGCTCCTTGTGGCCCAGCTGCCTGCCCCTGCCTGTCCTTGTCCACACCACACTCCATCCTTCGTGGGGCTGACCCTGCAGGTTCTCCTTTTCCCTGCTCCCAGCAGACCCATCTCCAGCCCCTCAGCCACAGGCATTGACCAAGGGGTGGCTTCAGCCACGGGACAGAGATGCTAGGATGGAGCTGGTGGTACAGGAACACAGACAGGCCATGGAAGGGCTGGTTCCCCCGAGCACGGACATGGTGCCACGCTGCCTGTGGCGTAACCTCCCTCCCGCCACGTTACCGTGCATGTAGTCCGAGAGCAGGAAGGGGTCCGAGGTGTCAGGGCCCACCTCCTCCAGCAGCTGCTTGGGCACTGCAAGGAGAGCACACACCAGACATCACCACCCCGCTCCTCCCCAGCAGCCCCTGCCTCCCTGAGGAGCCCTGTGCCCCCGCCTGCCTGGCGCTCTGCCAGTGCCCCTGTGCCCCCAGCTCCGCGGGGAGCTCTCACCACAGGTGTAAGAGACTCGCAGCTGCTTCTTCATGCCGGGCAGGCACGGGTCCCCGAAGGTGGCCTCATCAGCAGCCACGGTGCAGTTCCCCTTGCGGTGACACTTCTTGAAGACCCTGCGCAGGGCATCTGGAGCCAAGCACTCTGCAGAGACACGAGGCATGGACCCACGGGCAGGGCTGCCTGCCCCTGTCCACCAGGCACTGGACAGCTGGGGGCCAGGGGCACAGGTACAGCCCAGGGGTGTACTTTTGCCATACTCTCTGCATGGCTCCTGGCCCCATTTCTGGCGTACCTATATGGGGTCCCCCAGTGTTCAGGGCATCACACTCCGGTTTGCCCCGCAGGAATCGTCCATAGTTTGCAGAATAAATGGCCAGGATGGACTTTGGTCGGCACTGCAGCCTAAGCTTGTCATCCTCACACACGGTCTTGATCCGATGGTTCCCTGGGGAGTGACACCGCAGTGTCTCAATGCATCTTGAATCAGCTGCAGCCCCTCCCTTAGGCCAAGGGCAGGGTTGGAAGAGGGCTGTGAGGTACAGGAGCAGCCCTGCTCTCCTCCCTGCCCCTTTCTGAGCAGCCAGAAAAAGCCCTTGCAGCATTACCCAGCCCCTGCTCCACCTCACCTGGCCGGCACTTGTAGGAAGTGATGAGGTACTTGTGCGTCCCCGGGCACGGGTCTGGCCCAAAGACTTGGCTGTGCACTGAGAACTGGCACCACTGCTTGTCCTGGCACTCAGCCAGCAGCTTCTGGGGAGCAGAGGGAAGCAGGTGTGATGTGGGTGAGGAATCCTGAGCCTGTGCTCACCTGCTATCCCCCACTGCCATCACCAGGCTCAGTGAAACAGCTTCTCACCCCACAGAGTTCTCCCACGGCTGCTCCTGCCTGCCTGCCCCCTCTGCAAGACACCCCAGTTCCTGAACCAGTTCCTCCCCTGCCCCCACGCTGAGCTGTCTGCCAGCCCAGAGCTGCTACTGCTGTGCTGGCACGGCAGCACCACAGCACACCGCTCATCTGTAACACCGACACGGCCCCGCGGTCCCCGCAGTGTCCCCGCGCGGCCACAAGGTGGGGACGAGGGTTCACCCACGGGCCGCCCGGGTCCCGCCGGGGTTCCGCGGGGCGGCCGCTGTCCCCTCCTGCCCACGCAGCCCAGCCGCGGGTGGCTGCGCCGGGCCCTTGGGTGCGGCAGGAATCTGCGGGCAGCCCGGCCTCGGGTGGCTGTGATGCTCCCTGCCCCCGCATCCACCTCCTTCCCGCAGCGGCGGCCCCGCAGCGGAGCAGAGGCTGCCGGCGGCAGGGAGAGGTTTGTTCCCGACCCTCAACTCGACCCTCGCTGCCTCCTCGCGACTCAGGCCCGAGGATCCCAGCACCCAAAACGGAGACCCTTCTCATCTCTCCTTCCCCTCCTCTGTCCCTGTCCCGTCAGCCCAATAGAGGACTGAGCCTCCCCTCGGTCTTCGCTGGCTGCCAGAAGGGAGATTCACGAAGGAAACACCATGTCTCTTTGCAGGTGCTGCCTAAACAGAGCTGAGGCTCGGCAGCAGCCCTGCTCTCTGCCCTCCAGACATCCCTGCTCCTCCAGCAGCAGCGGTTATCCCAGCCTCGTGCCAGCACCGTCCCCTGGCTGGAGCGGCTCCACCCCAGTGTGAAACAGAGCTACACAGACCTGCTCTCAGACCTGCCCTTCGGTCTCCTAATGCCTACGCCAGGCTGTACCTTCCATCCTGCAGGGAGGGGTACCCTGAGCTGTGTTTGCAGGGTGCTTCATGGGGCCAGCCTGCTGCCATGCCAGCATGATCCGGCTCTGCACTTGCAGAGCTGCTGGGACATGCAGGATGCCGGGAGGGGATCTACGGCTGGAACCTTGCAAAGCCTTGCAAGCTCCCAGAGCAGGGAAATGGCCCCTTAGCTCTTTTTCCTCTTCTCCAGCTCATTCCCCTTCCCTGCAGGCAGCTGCAGCCTCTGGGTTTGCTGTGGGTTTGCCCTAGCAAAGAGCTGGAACAGGGGTAGAAAAGCAGCTCATGAAACAGTGTCCCGACTGAGAGACCCGGGCATCAGCTTTGGGGAGATCCCTTCCCTTTCCTTCTGCCAGCCTCTGCTTTCCTACCCTCTCCATCGAGCAGGCCCCCTTTGATCCGCCTCATTAATCCACCCCCTGGGAGCTGCCAGCAGGGACGGGTGCTGCTTCTGGCTGGGGAAGAGCCGAGCTCTGCGCTAAGCCCAGGGGATGCACCCGCAGAGCTGAGCGCAGCATCTCCTGGTGTCCTGTCTCGCTTCACGAGCCCGACACCACGGCTGCAGCGCTCCCCCTCTCCCGGGACCCAGCCCCAGCTGCCGGGGCTTTCTCTGCACCCTCAGGACGCAGCAATGCCTCCTGCCCTACTCTGGGGCCCACGGCAGAACACGGCCCAGAAAAGGGCCTCACGGGTGAATCCCAAATGCATCAACCTCCCTCGGGGCGCAGGGGGGCTGTGTTGTCCGCACCCTCAGCCCGAGCAGGCAGCTCAGCGATGCGGGGACAGCATGTGCAGCCCGGCCCCTGGGACCCCTCCCTTACCAGGTGGGCGGTGCCAGATGTGCACTCCGTGCTCTCCTGGGAGGTGTTGGCAGGGCTGGGGCAGAGGTTGCTGCTGGGCACACGGCGCCCGTAGAAGGCACCGAGGATGCTGATGGTGGTTTTGCGAGGGCAGACGATGAGGAGCTGCTCTCCATCGCAGGTGTGGGCAGTGTGGTTCCTCAGCACCTTGCGCAGGTACCCTGGGAGGGGAAAGCGGGGTTGGCCCCGGCCAGAGGAGACACCAGGGCTGTGGCAGCAGCAAACCTTGCCTGCAGCACTGCTGCCAAGGGGCTGGAAAGCAGCATGGAATAGCTGAGCTGGTTAGCAACGGGAAGAGACAGCTGAAGGGAGGACAACAGGACAGAGAAAACCTATATAGGAGAATCCCATGAGGAGCTGTCAAGTGGTCAGAGAAAATCAAGTTTTTTATGGAGCCCTGGAGGGGAGACACCAAGGATAAGCCAGGGATTGTCCTCTCTCCCTCCTTGAATTCCCGTCATGGAATGCTTCTCTGTTTCAATCCTGCCTAGTTTGTCTCACAAACCACTGACCCTCTTGTTTTCCCTCCGTGGCACAGTGAGGTGGGACTGTTCTGCCCAGCCTCTCCAAGGCTTTAACATGCAGAGATCAGCTCCACTTGGCATCAGCTGTGCTGGGTGGGCGAGGAAGCTGTTTTAGTAACAGCTCTGCAAGTTGCCAGGTGCTCTGAGCAGGCACTGATTGCTGGAGAAGGCTGAGGAAGCAGGAAAAACTGACAAAAAAGCTATGTTCAGGGCCATGAGTGGAGCAGTTTGCATTTTTGAATAAAACAAAAGCAAAGAGGAAGCATCATCCTGAGGCTGGGAGGTGGAGACAGGGCAACCCAGGGCTGCTGAGTGGGTCTCAGACCCCAGTCCCCAGCTGTGGGGTCTTTGGAGAGACTTGCACTCCAGCCCCCCTCTAGAGCTGGGGCCTGGGGCAGGACATGAACCACAGCCCCCAGCGCGTCAAACTCCCCCAAACCAACACAAGAAGGTGGGAGCACGAGCTCCCCCCTCTCTCCCTCTGCAAAGCAGTGCCAGGCTCAGCGGCACAAAGGGCCCCTTTCACCTTCCCTGCTGCCACTAACCCTTCGGCATCTGCGGCCAGAATCACTCCCTGGGGAGTCAGTGGGTGCAGCTGGGAGCTGCCTCTGGCCCAGAGTTACTCTCTCCCTTGGCATTTCTCCTCACAAGCTCAGATGAATGAGTGGGGGGCCACAGCCTTCCACAAGCAAGCCCTTGGTTGCTCCTCTGCATGCTGGAGGAGAAAGGAAAGGAGAGGCAGAGGAGGGTGGATGGCAGTAAACAAGGTGTTTTATCCAGGTCAAAGCTCCAGTGTGATGCAGAGATGCTCCTTGGATGGCACAGAGCTGGATCTCCGCCCGTTAGGATGCAGTGCCCACAAGGAGCAGACAGGACAAGCTCTGCCCAGTGATATTTTTGTCCTGCATCACTGGATGCTGGGGGCTGTGAGGAGCTCGGGGCCCTGCCCAAGCTGCCAGCCCCCCTCCCCTTCTTCTGCATCCCCTGCTGCAGCCTCACACCTCTTGCAGCAGCCAGGTTCTCCTGAAGATTCCAGAGCCACCTGGGCCTTGACGTCTGGCCTTGAAGCCAAACCCATTGTCGTGGTTTTGCTCAAACAGTGCCACAAGGACAGAGGTTTCTCCATCACACTGTTTTGGGGCAGTGAGCAGCTATGAAGATGATTTTTTTTTTTTTTTTTGGATGGCACCACAGCAAGGAGGCTGCAGGCGGACTTTGTGAGAGATTCTGGTGGCCTGCCAGTGTGGCTGACACAGTCCCTGGTGCTGTGGTTGTGCTGTTAGCTCTGCCCAGATGGAATCACCTCCTCCTCACTGCAGCCTGCCCTGCAGCATCAGGCTTTTACCCACCCAGGCCTGGCAAAGCAGAGGGAAGGTGTGTGTGGCTGTTCCCAGAAGATCCCCCCTGGGGAATGCCTGGTGCCCAGCCTGCCTGCACCAATCCAGACAGTTCAAAGTGCTGGGGCACAAGGGATCCCAAATTTCTTCCTTGGCTACATTTATAAGCCTCACCAGCAAAGCCCTGGGGAGAGGCTCTGGCCCTTGCTGTGTCTTGTGCCAGGGCACCCTGCAGCATCCCCACTCATGGGTGGTTTTGGCTGGGGCTGCAGCCATTGGCTGTGTCCAGGGACCGGGTACAGCTTCAGCCCATCTCCTCCCTCCACTTCTCATAGCAAGGAAAGCACGACGGGCAGCCCTGTGTGTTCCTTCAGCTCCACACCCTGCCCAGCACCGAGGGCATGAGCATGGTGGCTGGAGGTGAGGAGGGGGGGGGTGCTCAGCAAAGCTCAGGGACTGGCTTGATATTTTTTTCTTTGCATTTCTGCCCCCCAAACTGTCCGAGGGAGCACAGCAGAGTGGGGCAGCCACTCCCTCACGCACACCGGGGCTGTGGGACGTGTGCGATGTGTTTTCAGATCACAGGACTGCGTGGGGATAAAGAAATCCCAGCGTTTTGGGTTTATAGCTCACTTGTCCCTACCCCACCCACCGGCTGTCGCTTCGCCCTCCCGTCACACCGGCGGGGTCCCCGGCATCCCCCGCCTCCCTTCCTGCACCCCGACTCACCGGAGAGCTCCGGGCTGGCCTCCGCACCCATGGCCAGGCAGAGGAGGACCAGGATTGCTGCTGGCCCCGCCAGCCTGGCCATGGCACAGCCGCCGTGTCCCAGCAGGCAGCCCGTGCCGGCCGGGTCCGTGGTGGTGGCTGGCGGGGCTGGCACTGCGCGGGGACAATGGCTCATTTCTCTGCCCCGGGGCCGGGCGGGCGCATGTGCACCCGCTCTTTGTCTGCTGCCCGGGGCCAGGGGCTGCTCGGGACAGCTGGTTCACTCTGGGCACAGGGACACCTCCCCCAGGGAGGGGACATGTTTTCAAAGGCGCTGGCGACGGGGTAAGCGAGTGCCATGCCTTGGCATCACTATTGCTGGCGGAGAAAACCGGCAGCCCCTTCCCTCCTGCCTCTGTTCCCCCCCGGGCAGAGGGACAGGGCTTGGAGAAGTTTCCAAAGTGCCCCCAGCTCTCTCCCAGACACGGTGAGGCAGAAATCCGGATACATATGTGCTGTAATCTCCATCTCGGCAAATGTCCGGCCATTCACCCTGTGAGGAGGAAGGGAAAGGCTCCCTGAAGTGCCTCCCAGGCGGCTGTTCCTGCAGAAACACAAACACCCTCCTTGCACCCAACCCTTTGGGCAAGGTGCCGGTCTTTGCTGCCACCCTTCTGCCCCCCAGCCTCTGTGGGGCCAGGTATTGGACACTCCGGCACCTTCTGGGGAGGGCACTGTGCTATCCCGGGCCCCCCCGCTTGCAGGAGTTAGGGCCCTGCCTGCTGCTTCAGCTAGGGGGAAATGCTACGGACTGGAGCTGCTGGCTCTGACCCGGGCTGAGGTCAGCACAGACAGCAGCAGTCAGCGGTGCCAGGAGCCATCGCGGCTCCCGCAGGCTCAGCATCGCCCGGGCAGGGGTGGCAGCAGGGACCGGCACACCTCACCTGGGGGTGCACAGCCGGAGCTGGGTGACGGGTGAGCACGACAGGGTGCCGACACGGCCCCCTGGGGCGCTAACAGCACCACAAACCCATCCCTCTCTGTCAGGCAGTTTCCTGCCCCCTCGAGGAGAGTTCCAAGTTCTCCAAAATCTTTGATGGGGCAGAAAGGAAAAGGCTCCCCAATATCCCCCTCCTCCACCCCGTCCTTGCAGCCCCCAGCATAAAGATCGCTCTGGATTGAGGAGCTGGACCAATCCAATCTCTGCTGGGGAGCCTCCTCCGGGAGCCTGCAAAATCATTTCCCACCCTAATTGCTTCAGTGGGGATTGCTGTCTTATCAGGGGTTGATTATTTTTAGGAAAGTTGGAGCTTCTCTGAGCTGTGGGGGAGGGGAGGGGCTGAGTCAAGCATCGGGGGTCCCATTTTGTGCAATGGTAGCAGCTATGAGGTCCAGAGGTGCAAGGAGGGTCTTGCCCAAGAGTTAAGCCCGTGGGTGCTGAGAAGCTGTCTCTGCTGGGACAGCAGCCAGGGCGATCTGACAGCAAACATCTCCCTCCCATCCTGGGGAGGAAAGCAAGCCGTTCATCCTTCCTGCGAAACAGCCCAAATTCCAGGAATGGGGCCCTGCCGGGGGGTCTGTGCCGGAGACATCCCGTCCCACCATCCTGCCGCACACCACCCAGCTGGGTGGCTGCCAGGGGGTTCCCCACTGCTCCCCGACACTGCTCCAGCCTCTGCGCTCTCCCACTTTGGCTGTTTTGCAATCCTTCCTGCCCAAGGGCTGTGCCCTGGCTTAAAAAAACTGGTGGCAGGTGGCCAAGCTGCTCCACTCAGCTTCCCTGAGCACTTTCCCTGTGCAGCCCAGCTCCTTGCCGCGATGGGTGCTCAGAGGAGCCCAGCCAGGGGTCCCCCGAAGGGGGTGGGCTGGGAGAGGAGCCGTACCCTCCCTCCAGGCAGATGCCCGTCATAATGCAGCCACAGGAGGCAGTGGGAAGGTCAGCTGGGTTCACCCCAAGGAGATAAAGAAGCCCTGGGGTACCAGACGCCGGCGTGAGGGTGGGAGAGGGGTGAAGGTCCGCTAGGAGACTGGAGCAGCAGGAGGAGCGGCAGGAGAGACACTTCCTCTGCAAACCCCTGCTCCGGCTGCGAAGTGACGGCAGCGGTGCTGGGGACACCAGCCCACTGCTCAGAGGCACTGGAGCAGCGCCTGGGTGGGTGTGATAGACTGGAAGGGGACTCGTGAACATGACCAGATAGACAGACCCGTGCTGAGTCACGTCTGAGAGGCCCCGGCAGCTTCCCCCGCTTGCTGGCGGGTCCCGGCGCACACCCTGTTGCTCCTCCCTTCTTCAGAAGGAAGGAAAGGGCGAGCCCCAGCCCTCCACGGGGCGAGAGCAGCCGAGGGGCCCGAGCCGTCAGCACTTTGAAAGCCTCACCCGACAGAGCTCTGCAGAGGACAGACCAACTCGCCACAGCAGTGTGTAGCCAGCGGGCCCTCCCCACGCTGCCGGGATGGACGGTCACAGCGCTGCCAAGGAGCCCGAGATTGAGCTGTTCGTGAAGGTGGGTCTCGGGGGGGACAGTGACTGTCTGGCTCACCCTCACCAGGATCCAGCTGGGTGCAGGCGGTGGGAGTTCACGAGTGTCTTCCCGTTCCGTGAGGCTGGAGATGGGTACCAAATTCGGCGTTACTTGCCATGAAGGCTGGCTAGGTGGGTGCCTGGAGGAAGGGAGCAGGCATGTGGTGGTGCAGGGACCGTGGGGTGTCACGCCCAGCAGCCTGAGGGATGCCCTGGTCTCGTGGTGGTCGTGCACCCCAGGGGAGTGGCACTGCTGGCAGCTGGTGTGATGAAGGAGCGGGCACACACGTGCCTCTCGAAACCCAGATAAGACAAGCCCCAGCTTGGGAACAGTAAGCAGGAGGGCTGGGAGCAGCCACTTCAGCTTCTGCTGAGAGTGGGGTTGCGAAACGAGCGTGGATGGCTTGGGGAGCCGGCGCGGGAGCCCGAGTGTGGGCAGGATGGGGCAGCATCACAGAGGGGTATTCGCTGGAAACAGTTTCTGGGTTTTTCCCTGTTAAGCAATTTTCCAAATGCTTTCCTCGGAACATTTTAACACTCGAGTTCAAAATATCTGCAGCGGGCACATGGGGTGCAAAAAGAGAGGAGCCAGAGGTGGTGGCTGGTAACTGCGTGTGCCCGCAGCAGTGCCAGTGGGGCCCTGGGACAGTGACTGGGGGGGCAATGCCCCCCTGTGCCATCACACTGAGGTTTTAAGGATGGTTTCTCTGTAGCCACTCAGCCCCGTGGGCTTCGCTCCTCCTTTCCTGGGGTAGCTCAGTGCACGAAAGGACTGCAGCACTGGGCTGGAGGCACTGGCTTCCCTGGGCACTGCACGGTGCCTTCCTTAAGCTGTGGTTGGAAATGTGTTAGAAAGGATTATCTGAGCCTTCCCAAGAGGGATCTCCCCCATCCCTTTGCCAAAATTGCCACAACACTGCTTGCTGGACATCGAGCTTGGCCGAGCCGAACCCAGACAAGCGTACTCTTGGTGACAGTAATCTGCATCTTGAATTCCCTGCTTAGCACTTCTACCTGGGATGGCTGTAAAGGAAGATGATACATGAAGTGACTGCAATGGCAGCAGCATGTTCAAGGGGGTTTTCAGAGGGAAGTGAAACAGAAAACCAGCAGTGTCCTCAGGACTTCCCCTGTGCCTTAATTAAACCCAAAAAAAAACCCCTCCTGGCTTGTCTGTTCACAGCTAAGTTGATGCTGTGCCACTCCCTCCCAGCACTCAGGACCCATCTTTACTGAAGACACAGTGGCTCTGGCTGCTGACAGGCCCCTTCCTGTGCCATCAGCACCTCCCTGGGCTGAGGACACCCCAGACACAGCTGTAAATCATGGGGGTAGCTCCTGCAAGCACCCACCCACTGGCACGGCACAGCACAGCCTGGCAACATGTTTCACTCTGGTGAACACTGGAGTTACCCTGGTGAGGACAGGCAGGACATGGAGCAGCTCCAGCTTTGCCCTTGGGTTGGGGTGGGTGTCCCCAGGGTGCTGGCTATTCCTCACCAGGCAAGAGCACTGTCCCTCTGGCTGGGGGCTCTCCCTGCCTGGGAGGAGGCTCTGTCCCGCAGCCCCACCAGGCATTCAGCTGCTTCCTGGCTCTCAGGGTGCCTGTAGGAGCTGTGACACCTCCCATGGGGGCTGAGTATTTAGCGGTGCCCCAAACAGGCAATGCTGTTCCGTCCTCCCACTGCATTTCAGGCTGTTTCACCAAGGGGAAACCACAGGAACTGCCAAGTAACTTTGGGGTTTGAATGCCCTGTGCAGCCTTGTGAGGCCTCAGAGTTGTGGCTGAAAGCCTGCATGCCTCTAGAGATGCTGCACTAGTCCAGGCTGGGTTTATTCATCAGCTGAGGGCAAAAGAGTGAGGAAAATCAGTCTGGAGGGTCTTCAGGCTCTGTACCCCACCCCAGCCCTTGCTGTAGCGTGGGGAGCGGGCGAGGCTCTTTGAGGAAGGAAGTGCAGAGGGATGACTCGCCCACCATGCTGCTCTGCATTTGCCAGGGAGGGAGGGCATGTGACTGCAAGTCTCCCCTGAGTGTCCTTGGCTCCTGAGGGCTTTCCCCATGGCCAGTTGGTGACAGCAGGGCCCTTCCAGAGCCCAGTGCTCTCCCAGCAGTTCCCAGAAACTGGTGGAACTCCCCTCCGCTTCCTCCAGATGGCTCTGAGCATCCTGGGATGGGTCTGGCTTAATTCCTTCTCCCTGCAGAGGCCATCCTGATTTTCTTTTCACTCTGAAATTCCCCACCTCTCCATTTTTAAAAGATGAGGGGGAAAACCAGCCTAAGCTGCTCAGGGGCTGGAGCTCCCAGACAAGCATGGAGAAGCCTGAAGCAGGCGAGCACAGTCTGAGCCTAGAGCAGCCCCAACGAGGGGCATCCCCTCTTTTCCCCATCCTTCCCACCCCACCACTGCCCCAGGGGGACTCCCCTAGAGCTATTGTGCTGCCATGGCTCAGCACAACAGCTCCCGGGAGGGACAACAGGACAAACTAAGCCTTCTCCTTTCCAGCCTTGTGCCAGGCCAGGGAAGTCGAGGGGAGCACAGCCAGCAGGGAGAGAAGGAAGGAAAGCAATGGTCCTCATGCTAGGCAGACACAAAAGAGCCTGCTGAGCTGTTGGTGCTGGAGATGCTCCAAAGAATGGCAGCAGTTTGGGGTCATAGGTGGCAGCAGTGATGGAGAGGGGACGGGGAGCAGACACGCCTTGTGCTCTTGCCCACTGGCAGCCCTTGAGGCTGTTCTCTGACTCTTCCCTCCAGCTCCTTCACAGGAAGTCTGAGACCCAGTTTAACCCTTTTCCAAAGAAGCCCTATTTGCTATTAGTGACACAGGATGCTCCTGAGCTGTAAGCCCCTGGGAGCACTTGTTATTAATAGCCAGCAACCAGCCTCGTGTGTGGATTCAGCTTCACTCTTGGGCACGTCCCAAATGAACCAACACTTTTCTCTCTTCCCATTTCTTTCCTCGGGAGCATCATTCCATGCCAGCTGAGCACAAAAAATGCTTGTTTAAACCAGTTTTCTTTCCTCTGAAAGCACTAAAAGTTGTTGGCATGGTGGAAAAGCAGACCACCCTGCTCCAGCTCACCACCTGGAGTGTCAGGGTTTTGTTTTGATCTGTTTACTGTCCCCTTTGGGTTGAATTTGAGGATGGTGTGTCTCTCCTAAAGAAGCTGAGCACTTCACAGTCCACAGGTTTCTGGGCAGCTGTGGACACAGACAGGTGACTTGTAGCACCTACCTCCAGCCTAGGAGAGCCAGGCACAGGTCTCTGCCTCCTCAACCATCCTGTCTTTGGAGCCCCAGAGAGGTGTGAGCTCTGGAGCCACCTCCAGCTGCCCACCATGGATGTTTTTGCTGCTATTTGACTCCATCAGATCCTCTTAAATCTATTCGCCCTCCTGCTTAGCCTCTGGACTTCAGCTCACCAGTAGATATCAGGGCTTATTCCAGGGCTGTCCCACTGGGACTCCTGTCCCACGGCTCCATGGGAGCAGCATCCCTCTGTGACAGGCTGGTGAGAGCTGTGCTGCTTCTCCCTGCTGGGGCAGGGCAGCCACCCTCTGCAGAGCACCATGGCTCACGTGCAGCTCAGGAACCCCTTCACTCTCTTAAAGCAGATGAGTTTCCTGTGAGCCATTTCGCCTCTCACCGCAGCACAACTTCCGTCTCGGAGCAGCACCTCGGCCAGTTTTTATGCACGAGGGGGGAACCTGCCACGTTTCTCTTGCCAAACTCCTTGCAAGGCATTTCAGTCCTTTTTGCAAAGGATTGTCCAGCTGCTACCCAGCAAGGAAACGGGCTCCACTCTGCCTGCTGCTGCCTTCCCTTGGGATTGTGGTGAACAGGAATCACCTGGGTGAAACCTTGGTGAGGGAGCCCTGGTGGGACTCAGGCAGAGTATCCAAGCCCCTCACCTTCCTGTATTCCTACTGCTGTTTGACCCTGTCCTGGTCACAGAGCAGCCCCCTGAGTGCTGAGGTGCAGCATCTGTGCCCATATAGAGGGGCTGAAAGAGGTTCCTTTAGCAGATGAAAGTCATGTCTGTTTTCTACTGACGCTGTGTGGGATGCCAGCACAAATTCCCCTGGGAACAGCCCCACTGTCCCCAGCCTGGGGCAGGCTGCTGGGTGGTTCTGGGCCATCTCCAGCCCGGGGGAGTCATGCCTGGGTTCATTAAATGCACATGAGACTGGAGGCAGACATGAACAGCACATGAAAACAAACTGCTCTTTTCCTGGCAAACATGAGCTCATTTCCCTTCTCCCACCCTCTTCAGCCTGGCCTCTCAGCCAAGCGGGCCCTCCCTTCCTCCTCATCCATTAGCAATCACCCTCCGCCTCCTTCCCCTGCCTCCTTCTCCACTTCCTCTCAGATTTATCTCACATTTCTGGGAAGGACCAGACCCCGGGCATCCTGAGGATGCTCTACGTCCTTTCCAGTGGCCTCTGGGCCACGGCTACAGCCAAGCTCCGGTGCTGGGATGTGCCGTGCCAGGGAACCTGTCCAAGCCCTCCATGTGCCTACCCCCAGTGGCTCTCCAACTCCAGGCATCCTGTCTGTGGAAGGGTTAAACCCTCATTTCTCTGCTTTCCCGGCAGGCTGGTCTGGATGGAGAAAACATCGGAAACTGCCCCTTCTGCCAGCGCCTCTTCATGGTGCTGTGGCTCAAAGGGGTCAAGTTCAACGTCACCACAGTGGACATGACCAGGTGAGACGGCACCGCAGCCCCGCGCCAGCGGTGGGCGGAGACACCTCCTGCATCAGCGCTTCTTCCCCCTACCCGCTCCATAGCCGGTGTGACACTACACAGGGACAATCCCCGTGCACACACTGCCCGCAACCTGCGGGGATCAGGGGCATGTGCACAGCCCAGGGAACCCCTGTCCTGCTGGATGCAGGGGTGAGCCGGCGGCACCACAGGGCAGACCGAGAGGATGGGGGGAAACTCGTCATCTCCCCAAAGCCGGCAGAGCGCGCAAGTGGGGATGCTCCCGGTCCTGAGCCCCCTCCCGCCCCCTCAACCTCCACCTGGGGCTGGCGGGGGCAGAACAGGCTGCCGGCTCTGAGCCTGCTTGTTTTCTCCGCTCCAGGAAACCTGAAGAGTTGAAAGATTTAGCGCCGGGCACCAACCCACCCTTCTTGCTGTTCAATAAGGAGCTGAAAACAGACTTCATCAAGATTGAGGAGTTCCTGGAGCAGACGCTGTGCCCGCCCACGTAATTACAAACTCCCTCCTCCCCCCTTTCGGCACCGGCACGGTGTTGCGCAGCGCTTGGCAGATTGGGGAAGCGGGGCAGGGTGCCAGGAGGTGCCAGGAGGTGCCAGGAGGTGCCCGAGGGCAGGGGAATGGCCCCACATCCCCCGAGCCTGCTTTGCAGGGCAGGGGCTGCGATGCTGAGGGGCTGGATGCCCCAGGGAGGGCGTGGGGGCGGCAGGAATGGGAAACAATGAGAGGAAGTGCACCAGTCATCGCACCCCCTCACCGGGGACAGAGTAGGAGTGTGGGGAGGTCCCCGCAGGGACCCCGGAGCTGGTGGTTTTGCTGCCGGCTGTGGCAGCTGGTGTTGAGGCAGAGGGAGAACACGAGACCCCCTTTGCTCACTCATACCCAGTGCACTCAGCTGAGCAAAATCAAATGGCCTTGCTTGACTGCAGCAGCGCAGGTGGCACGCAGAGCTTGCTGAGGTGTGATGCCCCCCCCGAGCTCACTGGGGCGCTGCCTGCAGCCCCCCAAGCCAGCCTTCCCCGTGCCCTGCATGGCTGCAGCCGCCCTCCCCCTGCTGCACAGGAGGAAGTTCAAATGCATTTGTCACAGCTGCCCAGCGTGCCCTGGGACATGCCTGCAAGCAGGAGACAGTTCCTGAGGAAGTCACGGGAGCTTCTGGCTTCCCGAGACCCCTCTGAGCCAACGTTCATCCTTTGGGCTGGGCCAGAACTGCCTGCAAGCAGAGCTTTGCTGCGGGGCTCCACGGCCACCAGCAGCCCTTGAACCACGGAGTTTCTGTCCTGAGATTGTCCCCTGGTAAACACCCAGGGTAGATGACACAACTCACGGGGTGGCAGCTGCAGTAATTCACAGCATCACAGTTCTCCCACAGACAGCTGAACATCCCCTGCATCCTCCAGTACCAGCCCTGGGCACGGCGGCCCAGGAGCTGACGCTGCTGCTTCCCTGCTCCATCCCTGCCTGCACTGACATGAGTGTCTCTTTCCAGGTATCCACACCTGAGCCCCAAGTACAAGGAGTCCTTTGACGTGGGCAGTGACATCTTTGCCAAGTTCTCGGCATACATCAAGAACCCACGCAAGGAAGCAAATATCAGTAAGGATTGGGGGTGGGGGTTGCTGGGCTGTAATCCTCCACGCTGCGGGCGGGGGAGATGCTTTTGTCTGCAGGCAAATCCTGGCATCAGGTTAGGGTTCCTGCTGCCTGCCCCACCAGAGGCTCCTTGGGAAGCAGATTAGGGGTGGGGAGGATGAAGTCAGTTGTGTGTGCACTCCACAGGGATAACAGCAGAGATAATGGGGAGATAATGCTGAGGTCCCCTGGAAGCTGAGACTGGCCAGGGTCAATGCTGAGCCTCGCTCCTGTGGTCCTGAGGGCTTTTTCCCCTCTCTGCAAAGCCTGGGGGAGGCTCAGCCAGCCCAGCCCAGCCTGAGGCTCAGCTGGGAGCCCAGAGCACTCGCTCACTGCTCTCGGTTTCCTGCCCTCCCAGATTTTGAGAAGGCTTTGCTGCGGGAGTTCCATCGCCTGGATGTCTATATGAACACTCCTCTCCCAGAGGAGATTGACCAGGACAGTGTGGAGGACATCACCGTCTCCAAGAGGAAATTCCTGGACGGAGACCACCTGACACTGGCTGATTGCAACCTCCTGCCCAAATTGCACATCATCAAGGTAATGGCACCAGCCTGCAGGGCCAAGGTGGGGGCACCTGCTCCCAGACGGGCTGACAGGAGGCCCTGCTGCCAAATCCAGAGAATGAATCTCCCCCAGGTCTGAGAAGTCTCAGCCTCCTCTTCCTCCTCCCTTCCCCTGTAGATTGCAGCCAAAAAGTACCGCGACTTCGAGATCCCGGAGGACATGACGGGTGTGTGGCGCTACCTCAACAACGCCTACGCCTGCGATGAGTTCAATCACACCTGTCCTGCAGATGAGGAGATCGAGCACACCTACGCCAGCGTGGCCAGGAAGATGACCTAACCCCAGCGAGGGGTGGGCTGGCAGCATTGCCCCGGCCAAGCCCTCCGACTCCGCGGTCCTGACACAACCAAAACCAGCCGAATGAGGGACTGGAGGGGGTTTACAGCATTGCTGCCCCCTGCCTTTCAGAAATAGTGCCTTGCTTCACAGCCCCTGCTGCTGCCTCCTCCTCCTGCACCGCTGGCTGCAGTCCCTGGGCGCTGTCAGTGCTGACCACGCCTATACACTGGTCCCATCTGGATGCGGCTGCATCCCTGCTCCCTGAAAACATGTCTCCCGGCCTGTGACTATGTGTCCTGGGAAAAGCTAAGCACTAGACCCCCTCAGCAGTGCTTTCATGGAAGAGATGAGACCCCCAAATGGCTGGGCCAGCCCGGCCTCCCCATCCCCTTGTGCAGCCAGGGCTGCTCTGCCAGCCCTGTGTGGTCCCAGCCACCCCTGCCCTTCCCGGGATCCCACTGCCTCCCTGAGCTGGAGCTGTTTGAATCCACCTGGTGCCACCCTGTATAGCACCTGGGGCTGGCGTTTGGGCAGTCCTCCTTTCCTCCAAGGCATCCAGCTCCCTCTGAAGACACCCAAAGGCTCTGCCCCAGCAGCTCATTGCAGTGGCCAACTGTGCTCTCTCTGAGGTCTGTGACGTGTCAGCTCCCCTGAGGACACGGGGGAAGGCGGGTGCTGGGGGTAACAGCTAGTGCAGCAGTGCCAGAGCCTACCATGGGAGGGAACAGGGGGTGAGGGGACCCACAGAGGGCTGGGGATGGAGGACTGAGGATCAGGGCATCCCTCCCGTGGGTGCCAGCACCCCGGCCCACGTGCTGTTGGCTGCAGGGTCCCGCATGGCTCCTGAGAGCTAAGGAGCCTCTCCATGCCTTGCAGGACCCTGCAGGGGATGCCACCATGCTCTAACTCTACAACCCCTGGTCCCCACTAGCTCTTCAGGCACTGAAGCAGACTGGGAGCAGCCATGGGATAGGGCACATGTTTAATTTTGACACTGGAGAGCCCAGGAGAGCAGGCAGAGGCTGCTTTGGCAAAGTGCTGTGTCTGTGGAGAGGTGTGGGCAGGTGTGGTGCCCCTTGGTCAGCACTGTGCTTTCTTGTCCCTTGTAGCTGACATGAGGCATCAAAGCTGCTCTGCACAGCCACGACATCCCATGCTCCCCCCTCTGACACCTCCAGCTCCCCCAGGACTCCCACCAGAGCTCGTGAATTTGGCCAGCCCACCCCAAACAATTCACCCCAGGGCGAATCGATACTGTACAGTGAGTGCAGCGGGTTCTGTGGGAACATGGCAAGCAGAGCCCCCTCAGCCCTCACTGCCGCTTTCCTCTTTGCACTAAACGTGTGTCCTCGCAAGCCTGCCTTGGACAGTGCTGGGTTTGGGGACTGGGTTTGTTATTAGTGGGTTTTGGTTTGTTTTTTTTTTTAAACTGAGAAAAGCAATAAACTATATTTTAATATGCCTTGCTGGTGTGCTGTCAGCCAGGGGCCAAGGCTGCTGGCATGGAGGGTGCTGTGGGGTGGAGGGAACTTCCCTGCAGTGGAACCCCCTCTGAGATTTAGCAGAAATGAAGCTCTAGCCCCATTCTCTGCTGCCCTGGATCACTGGGATTCACATGGCAGGAGAGACATACCCTTCCAGGGCACAGGCACTGCTGCCTGCCCACGCCAGACATGCTGTGGGGAGAGAGTGCAGGACCCTGGGATGGAGCGACCACAGGATGCTGCTCCAGTGAGAGGGATTTATTCATCTGCTGCTGGCAGCAGCAGGTCCCTGCCAGGCCACAGTGGTCACTGCCTTGCCACAGGTCCACTGCTATGGGAGAAACAGTCCTGCACCCTGGATCCTTGTGGGCCTCTCCTCTGCCCCATGACACCCCTCTTCTGCTGCAGACCTCTCCCCTTTTCCCCAGAAGGGACTGTAGACATTCTAAAGCTCCCTGCACACCAGCCAGGGGCAGGGTCATGCATGGATGGCCCACTGGAAGGCGCTGGGACAGTGGTAGCAGGTAACTTCCAGAAGCAAGATGTGAGAAAAAGGAAAAGATCCTTATACGAGGGGTTGCAGCAGTGCTGGGCTGCAACTAGGAAGTGTAAAGGAAGGAAGGGAGATGTCCCTTTCTTTTCCCAGGCTCTCCTTCAACTTTGAGGTCAGTTCTAGGACAGCAGCCTGGGAGCTGAATGCCCCGGTCCACACCATGGGCACCCTCCACCCCAAAACACAGGCATTCTCCACCCTAAACCACGGGCTTACCTCACCCCAAGTGGACGCTTAGCTGGGACTTTTCTCCAAACAAAAGTCTGTATCCAGCCTGTTTTCCATCCCCTGGGTGCCAAGTTTCATGTCACAGAATGAAGTCCTGGAGGCAGGCTCATCACTTGTGCTGTGAGGAGAAGGCTGCTATGAGGAGTAAGCAAAGAATCCTCCCCAAACTCACAGTGCAATGTGAGATGTGCCCAGCTCAGAGGGCAGTTCTGCTGGTGCTGGCTGTCACCAGGAGCATTAGTGATCCTGGGGGGCAGAGAGCTACTGAAGCAGGGCCAGGGACTGGGAAGGTGTTAAGCTGAGCCCGCATTCCTTGTCCACAGACCAGATATCTCCTGACGTGCATCTGGAGGAAGGGAAGCACAAGGACTGGCCATATCTCACAGACCCTTGGAAGAGCGCTGGCAAGTGATCAGGCTCCTCTGTCCAATGCAGGGGAGGTCACCCTGAGAGCAATGGGACCTGTAGACAGAGCTAGGTGACAGCTGATTCCCTCAGCTCAGCTTCAGCAGGGTGCCCATGGCACCTCCTGAGGGCACACACTTGCCACGCATCCCCAGGTGAGGGCACTCCCAGACTGGCACACAAAGTAGGACCAGTTTTGCTCTGTAGTGCCCTGGGGTGAGCTGGGCATCCCCATTGCCCCATTTGGGTCCTGACCTGCTGAGCTGCAGGAAAGCTCCTGCCTGGAGAGAAACTGCACGGGTCTGAGCCAGTGAGTTCACGTCTCTGCAGCCTGTCAGCCCTGTAGCCCTCTCCAGACACATTCTCTGAACACACCACAATCAGGTTCCACATTCTGGGGCTCCCACTGTCCCCACCCACATCCCAGTCGACTTCCCAGCCAGGCCAAGCAGCTCAGACCACTGAGAGGGAGGTACAGCAGGAGCCTGGACATCGCAGCTTGGACCTGTCAAACCACAAAGCCTTTTTTTGGCTGAAGAATGAAGTGCAGCACGACAGCTCTAACGCTGCTCCTCTGTCCCACTTCGGGGACCCATCTGGAGCTACGGAGCCATCACAAAGGCACAGGGAGGCTGGGTGACACGGCCTCACCCAGTGAGGTCCCAGGTCCCTGCCAGATACACAGACACGTGCTGGACAGTGCTTGAGGTGGCTGTGAGGATTTGGGGTAGCTCTGGGCTGTCCCAGGGAGGTGGCAGGGCAGCTGCAGTGACAGGTAGGAGGGAGAGCAGGCGGAGCAGGGCCCTGCTCTCTGTAGCTCTGCCTCCTGTGGCTTTCAAAGGGAAATGGGGGTGTTCCTTGGTACTGGCAGCCTGCAAAACACTAGAGCTTGATTTTCCCCTGTTGTTTCAGGGGCCACCATGTCCCCCATGTTTGTCAGGCACAATGGTTCCCATGCAGTGGCTGTGAAAGCCCCATTAGCCCCCACACAGCAATTTTCCACTCTCCAGCATTTTCATAGGCTGGCAGCTCCGCTCTCTGAGAATTAGTAATAAGAAATACCCTCTTGCACAGTCCTAAACCTGCTGTTTCTAATAAAGAGCTGTTTGCAGCTGCATCCCTCTCGTTGCTTTGATCTGGCACCGGCAGAAGCTGAAAACACCACGGAGAGAAGGCAGGAACAGCCGATTGATCGTGGTGAGTCAGAGCTTTCACCAGCCCCCACACGGGTACCTGCGGGCACAGCCCTGTGCCTCAGGCCCGAGGCCAGCACCAGAGATGGCATCTGACCTCCGAGATGATGGTGCTGTGGGGTGGGTGCCTGAGGCCCAGTGGCTGGCTCACCCCTCTCCAGGCTGTGGAGGCAGTGTGGGATGCTGAGGCAGGAGGCGGGTGTGTGCACACGCCTGAGGCTGCAGTGGTGATGGAGGGACTGGCCAGGCCTGCGTGGGGCTGGGGGCTTACACCTGACCCAGCTCCATCCTGCTCAGCACAAAATACCTGGCCAGGTAGACCAAAGCAGGGTCTCATCCAGACACTCCACCCACACCCCTTGCTGCACATGGTCTCTGTTGGGACGTGCTGGGACCTCAATCCCAGCAAGCGTCGCACGTTTTCTCTCCGTGGCTCTGCAAAGTCCCCCGCACTGCGTGCACCTCCGAGGCGAAGCAGAAAAACCCCTCTTGCATCCACTTGGAAACCTCAGATGCTAAATGCCATCTTGAAAGGTCACAAGCCTTCTGCCTTTTTCCACTCTGCATGAACAGCTTTTTCATATGAGTGGGGACATCCCAGCTGCTTCAGCCACCCCTGGGCCAGGACGAACCTCTGCTGCCAGTGAGTAACTGCCTGAATCACCTCTGGGGATCCCAGCACCATTGCCCAGACTCAGGAAAGAGCTGGTTCTCTTCTGACCTGGCCAGCTGTGATCAGAGCACCGGCTGTGCCCCATGCGAGCCCAGCACCTCCAACACACTGGATGTGGACACCAGTTTCTCACCTGTTCCCAGATCCAGAGTAAATCTCATCAGTCCAGGAGCCTGGATTTGTCAGCAGGGGTGAACTCCACTGATGCCAGCCTGTGGCACAGCACAAGGAGGTTTCCCCTCTCCCAGAATTGAATACAGCCGAAGATTAGTCCCAGACAAAAGGGTTCAGGACACAAAGGTCTTGCTGCCCATGGAGTGCCCTGGGCAGCCCATCACCTGCACCTGAGACACCGAGGCTGTGGGCTTTCCATCCTGGGGGAAAGGGCTGTTGTTCGCTTGCAGGAGCCCAGCGCCGAAACTGCAAGCCTGTCTCCCAAAACTGAATTGAGGACGTTTTCAACTTTGGATCTTCACTTTCGGTGGTCTGGACCATGATACATTTACGTCTTTTTCAAGTACACACCGCTATCTAGTGGACGTTCCCCAATGTCACCGTTCCACGGTTCCACTAGATGGCCGCGCGTACACAGAAAACAACAACCCAAAGTGAAGCTCCAAAACTGGAAACGTTTCAGTCACCAATCTCAAACGAAAGGTGTCAGGACAGAAAGGGTTTGCTGACCTTCCCCCGGTTTTCCCAGTGCCTTTCCCAACTGCTGTTCAGACACGGCTGTGCTGGGTCTGTAACACAGAAACAGTGAGCACAGAAGCCAGTTTTCTGTAATAAATGGGTGATATTTAAAAACAACTCCAGCACATAGTCAGTATTTCCAGAGAGGTAAAAAAACCCAATCTCCTCTTTCATTAAAGAGGTTCATATATGAGCGTTACATAAATTTGCATTAATACAGATACTGTACCACATATACACACATACCAAATGGATAAATAGATAAAGAGTTTTGGGGGTGGAGCTTTGGTCCGTTCTCCTTATGCTTTGGCTCCATAGCACCAAAATAGCGGAAGAGAAGCTCTAGAGATGTGGATCCCGCCCCTCCGTGGCAGCCAAGCCTGGAGCACGCCTGTGCCTGCCCGCGGGCACCTGCCCCAGCCCCGTCCCCAGCCTGTCCCCAGCAGGTTGGGGCAGGCAGCCACCACGGCCAGGGGGCTCCGGGCAGCACCTTGGGCTGTGCTGGGAGCTGGGGGCTCCCGGAGATTCCCAGGGTGCCCCCACTCAGGTCGGGCCGGGTGGGGCACGTGGCTCATAGCCGGAGAAGGCAGCTGCCCGCAGGACGGCGCAGGGCGAAGGCGGTGGCTGGCAGGAGCTGGGGGTGCCTAGTACTGCCTGCTCTGAGTGGCCTCGCTGCGTGGTGCTGTCACCTGGCTCAGTCCTGAGGCCGGGCAGGGGCCGGAGAGCGCAGAGGAGCTGCCCTCCCTCCTCCTCCTCACTGTCTGGCAGCTTTACGGAGCTGAGTGGGACCCAGTGCCTGGCCGTGCCGAGGCCATCCCGCAGGTCCTCCTGACTGCGGCTCCTGTCCGGCATGGGCAGAGGAAGGCGGCTGCCTGCTCCCGGGGCTGGGCACTGGCATTTAGAATAAAGCTGGAGGTGCAGGGTATGCCATGTCTCAGGTGTTAGGCTGTCCCTGTCACCTACGTAGCTGTTTCCAGTCAGTCCCGCTGGCACCAGCTGCTCCGGCACATCATCCCTGTCACCTGCCTCCTCATCCTTCTCCAGCTGTGATGGGACCTGGGAGCCCAAGGCATGTCCCAGCAGGCTGTCGGTGCAGGATGGGTCCCTTCCCTTGGGGCAGTCCGGGCCAAACCCGTTGGCACAGTAGCCGGTCACGTCCTGGGTGAGGTCTGGGAGGAACAGTGGGACCGCGGGTGATGCCTGTTCAGCTGCAGGTGGCCCACAGGGGGAGAGCACAGTCTGCAGGAGCAGGGCCAGCGGCTCCTCCTCAAGCTCGTGGAGAGGCACCCGAATGGCCACGCTCAGCTCGTTGTTCAGGAGAGCCTGCAGGGACACAAGCAGTGACGTGGTCAGCCTTAGCCAGCCGAAACCCCTGCCAGTGTGAGGGTGACAAACTGTGCTGAACACTGGGGACCGTGCTGCCCAAGACCTCTCCTCCACTGTGACCCATGGCTGGCTGATGCCCTCCACCAGTACCTTCCCTTTGGGGTACAGTGGTTTGGACAGCAGAGGAGGCACCTGGCTACCAAGATGGGCTTGGTGGGGTGAGAGGTGGAGGGAAGGAGGTGCTGAGCCCCTGCAAACAGAGGGCATCCCAGCTCAGTTGGCACACATGGTGTGGAGGCTGAAGGAGGATCGTCACTCACCAGTGTTTTGGGGAGGTGCTTCTCGGAGGGTTTGAGGAATACGTGCCGCTGGACAAAGCAGATCCCGGCCACACTCAGCAGCAGCAGCACAAAGAACACACTCAGCACAGCAAGGACCCAGGGAAAGTCTGCTGGGAGGTCACAGCAAACTGATGAGTGGAAGGACTCCAGTGCATCCCTCCCAGCCCACCCTGTGCCCGTGATTCCCCTGGAGCCTGCATGGCAGTCTGGGATGCTGCAGGAGGCAAGCCCAAAGCAGAGGGTGAGAAAGCATCGCCCCGAGAGGTCCCCACAGGGCAGTGCTGGCTCACAGCCCTGATCACAATGGCTGGGGGTCAGGGACCCACACGAGAGTCTGCAGGACCCGAGATACAACCGTGCCTGCTGAGCTGGCGAGAGTGCTCCTCCCACCTGCAGGGCCTGCCGGAGTCACCAGGCACTGCTCCGCCTCCCGGCTCCTGTCCCTGGCCACCCCAGTGGCTGCCGTCCGGACACAGTACCATGTCCTGGGCTTCAGGTGCCCGAAGGTGCACGGCATGTCCTCGCCGCTCCGTTGGCAGGGCACCTGGAAGTCGATGGGACAGGTGACCGCAGTGGCTGTGCATGGCTCTACTGCCCAGCGCAGCCTCAACGTCCCACTTGCCCCACAGTCCCTGGTCCCTGGCACATCCAGCGCTTGGTTCTTCGCCCCAGAAGGTGTTCAGGTCCCAGAGCGCCTTCTGGAACCGCTGTGGCATCACCTTTCATGTGAATAGAACCCACCACAGGTTCTTCTTACCCATGCAAGTCTGAGGGAGCAAAGGGGTCTCCTGCCTTGCTGAGGTGCGAGCCCCAGGCTGGGGGAGCAGAGCACCTCACACCTGCGTGCTCAGCCAGGTGTGGGCAGGGCTGGGGCACAGGCACCCCCACACCAAGGCAACCCGAGACGGCAGCTTTGCTGCACCAGGAAATCTCGTGCAAGCCCTGCACCCTCTGAGCCCTGCCCAGCTGCCACGCACCTGCTGGACAAGCAGGTCCCCCTCGTACAGGTGCAGCCAGTACCGTAGTTTCTGCAGCACTCGGTCCACTGGCTTGTAGGAACCAGTTCTTCTCCTGTAGGGAGTGAGCGGCATCACGATGTTTACGCTGAGGATTTGATCCTGGAGCAGCCAGGACAGCTTAGGGGGGCCCACAATTGCTGTAGGGAGAGAGGGGAAAAAAAAAAAAAAGAAGACAATTCAACCCTTCAAAAGAAGGCAGGCATCTTGTTTCTCTAGAAATGATATTTTTGTATCTGACATCCCCCTCCCAGTGCACAGAAGCTCCTTGGGTCTTGTCTGATGGCACTTTGTGCTGTGAAACCAGCTTTGGGAAGGGCAGCCACCATATCTTCATGAAAGTCAGCACTGCTTCTGCTTCCTCCTCACACCGACAGACCTGTGGCAGCACCGGCTCCCAGTGCCAAGCCCTTCACCCCTGAGCCATCCCCCAGGACCTGGAGACCCACTTCTGAGGGCAGCAATCACATTCTAGGTGGGCACCCCTGTTTCCATGCCATTTGGATGCAGAGGGAATGAACAAGGGAACCCAAACAGCTGATGTAGACCTCATTTAGCTGCTCACACGTTTGGTTCACGTTGACAACCCCCTGTGAGTGGTGTTGGTGGTCCTGAGTCTCTCCTACCTCCAAGAAACCTCCTGGCTTTCTGGACAGGACAGTCTGTGACTGAGAAGAGTCTGTGACTGCCAAACGTGGCAGCCAGGGTGAAGGCATCGCCAGAGGGACTGCCCCTGCCCACCCCACCTGCACCAGCTTCATCTTACTGGAGCAAAAACACCTTTCAAAAGCCAAGCCTGAAAGAGTATCCTCTTTTCCCCAATTCACTGCATTCTCCAGAAACCCAGATTCTCATATTGTCTTGTTGGTCTCGGGCCTCCCATCCATCATGCTCACCTCAGTGTACCTCCTCTGTCCCCTTGCTCTTCACCCAGTCCTCCTCCAGCAGCTCTGCCCCATCCCTTTCCTCCAGCCAGAGTTCTTAGCACTTTTCCCACCAGTATCCTCATATGGTTTCTCACTGTATCCCACCAGATCTCTTCAAGGATCCCCCTCCCCGTTTTTCCCCTCCCAGGAAGAGCCCAGCTGGAGGAGCTCCCCTGTCCTTACTGTCTCTGTACAGCTGCAGCTCGCTGGAACTGGCCCACTCAGACTGCTCGCCTCCGGCCACCGCTCGCACCCGTGCCCAGTACATATCGTGGATCCCGTCAAAATACAGCTCACACTCCCAGGAGCCAGTGCTGTTCCCCCTGCAGGCATCTGCCTGGATCCAGCTCGAGGTCCTGCCCAGGGAGAAAGCACAGGGATTGCTGCTTTTTGGCACCTCCCCAGCCCAAAAGGGAGGGTTGCCCAGCTACCTCCATCCTGCCAAGACAGAAAGCGTAGGAAAGCCCAGGGGGAAGCCAACAGTGTCCTGGGATGCGTGAGGAGGGGGGTCACCAGCAAGTCGAGTCCCTCCTGGGGACAGATGGCACCTGGCACTATACCCTGACCTGTGCTCTCTGCGAGGAGTAAACACACGTGGGCAGGGAGAGCCCGCCGAGGGGTTGAGGCTCTGTGCTACGAGGGAGGCCAAGGGAGCAGTGACTGCTGAGCCTCAGAGGAAGGTGGCTTTGGCTGAGGGGTCTTATCAACACAGTGGAGAAAAGAAGATGAAGCTTTCCTCTCAGCAGTGCCCAATAAAAGGATGAGAAGCAGCAGGCACAGGTTGAAATACAGGAAATCCCATTCAGAATAATGGAAAAAAACCCAAAACAACAAACCCACAACCCCAGCCCCAAAGCCACCACTTTGTTTTTCATTAGGAGAGTGACCAGCAAAGGGACCAAGCTGCCCAGAGAGGTGTGGAGGCTCCATCCCTGAAGGTGCTCAAATCCCAACAGGACATGGTCCTGAGCTGACCTTGCCTGTGCAGGGGTGGGATGAGCCGGTCGCTGCCAACTCCACTGCTCTGTTCCTCTGTGTTATTTACTGCCAGCCAGCAATCCTCTGGCTACCAAGGGTCCCCAACAGCCTCTGGCAGGGTGCTGGGGGACCAGACCCTTCACCCCCTCCTCCCCACCTACCGCTTCCTCCACTCCACCTGATAGGTGGCGTGGCTGGGCGAGCTGGGGTCCGGCTCCCACCGCAGCCAGACGTGGAAGTTCTGTGCCTCCAGCCTCACGCGCCGTGGCCGCAGTAGCATCCCTGGGAGGGGGCAGAGGTGTGTCAGGCAGCGCTGCTCTGCTCTGCAGGGTCCCCTCCTTGGCTAGTCACTGCGTGGTTATGCTGCGCAGGTTCCCCCCTCCCGCAATCCCCAGCTTCAGCTCGGCAACAGTGGGCAAATGCTGACTCTGCAGCAGGATGCTCAGGACCTGCATCCCCCCAGTGCCTCGCACACCAAGGGAACCCTCTCCATGCTCCTGCCAAAGGCACCGACACCCTGACACAGCTGCTGCTGATCCTGGGGTTTTCTTTCCTCTCACGCCTTGAAGACCACTCGGTCCCCTCCTCTCCACAGGTACCTCCTGTAGGTCTAGGAGGTGTCCCTGTGCCTCCCCTGCTCTGCAGCCAGGGTGCCCCCAGCCTGCAGCAGCAGCTCCAGCAGCAGCTTACCGCAGAGGAGGGAGCAGTTGGCCAGGGACAGCAGGAGGTGCAGGGCAGGGCTCATCCCGCCACGGCCCATCCATCTGTCCCTCGCTACGCCGCTGCACCGGGGGCTGTGGTGAGGGGTGGGTGTGCTGGAGCTGTTCTGCCACCTGCAGACATGATGGGCAGCTGGGACCTGGGATTAGAGAAAGGATATTTTTTTCCAAAAGCTTCAGCCAGAGACACCAGCCACAGGCAAGCCTTGCCCATGGAGTCTGCATGCCCAGCGTGGCACAGAGGTGCCCGCTAGGGAGAGGCAGGGAACGCCCTGCGACCCCCTGGGATGGGTGAAGCAGCAGCAGGGCAGGTGCCCTCGGGGCTCTGGTGGCAAGTGGACCTGCAGGGACAGTGGGCAGCTGCCACGCTCTGCCATGGCACTGTGCACGTGCGGCAGGGACCTTCCGCTGCACCCACCTCTGGCACTGTGCGGTGAGGAGCCACGCTGCCGACGTCACGGGGATGTGGGTCTGTGAAACCTCCTCACCCGATGCTCACACCACTGTGGAGGTGACTCAGCCCAGCTCTGGGCATGACTCACACCGGCACAACCGGTGACACCACTGTCAGGACACCCCCAGCCCTCCATGGTATGGGGAGAGCCCCGTGTGTGTCTGCACCCAACCAGGTGCAATGGGGCACCCCGAGGGACCCCCCCTGGGGCTGTTAGCAGAGACCTCAGCCCTGTGAACCACAGCAGAGGCTCGTCCCACTGGGCACCTCTGTCTGACACCTGGCCAGCCCCTCCTTACCTTGGCCTTGCCCCACCATTCAGCTGCCAGGAATCTTTCCCTGTTGTTGTTGGCCATGGAGGTAACCTTCCTCTTCTGGAGGAATGCACAAGAGCTTTGAGGCCACCAGTGCCAACATACTGGCTGTGGGGACACATCCCCCTGTGACGATGGGAAGCCCAGGGCCACCTCCAGAGGCAGAGGGGTGGGAGCATCCCCTGCCAGACAGGACACCCGCAGGGCTGGCTCACTGCAGCTGCTGCCTCTTGCTCTCCCCATTTCACACCGAATCTGCACTACTGTTACGAGTGCAGCCACCTCAGCAGGCAGGTAAAAAATGCTTTCCCTGTTTTCTGTCCCTTGCAACGTTCAGAGCTTGAAACAAGGAGGAGCAGCCAACAAGCAGGGACGTGCAGCTGCAAACCGCGGGCGAGGGCTCAGAGGCAAGACCTCTGAAACTCCAGAGCCGAAGCACGGGCAGTGAGTTTGGGGATTCCCCCCACCCCGAGGCCAGCAAGAGCCCTCCCAGCTTAGCAGCAGCAGACCCCAGTGAAGTCAGCACCGTTTCTGCCTGGACAGAGAAGGATCCCCAGGACCGTTCCTGGGACCTGTGTGGACACAGAACTGGGGAACTGATGGACCGGCTGCCTGCACAGGCAGGGACGGGGCTTCTCCAGCTGCTGGAGGCAGCACAGGGGAGCCAGTGCTTCCACAGCAGTGAGGGTGTCCTGCCAGCCCCACACTGACCCCAGCACACCCGCTCTCCTTCTGCCCTGCCCAGCAACCCTCCCTGTGTTGTAGCAACCGTAAAAGTACGGCTTAGTGGATATCCCGCTGGCTGAGACCGTGGGGATTTAACCCCCTCTCCACAACATCCCCTCCTTTGCCTGCATCCCTGTTGTCATGCCAGCTGAGGCACCAGTGCTCCCCCCTACCTTGACCCGTGCAGCTCCTCGCTGGTCCCTGGTGTATCAGGAACCCACCTGTGCCCACCACGCTCTGTAAAACGCAACACCCTCAGCTCAGCAGCCCCACATCCGGCTCTGAGCGTTCACTGGAAGCGTCATCAGGGTCTGCTCAGCTGCCAGGCTCCCTCCAGACTGGGGACGGGTCTGAGTCCTCTGTGCTCCTGCGCTGGGAGGCGTCCAACAACATGTGATTTGGCTTTGGTGGATTGTGCGTTTTTTCCTGAGCCAGGGCTGTTTTTTTTCCCTTCCTTCCTTCCTTGTTGGCAGCGTCCCTGCGGGCCATGGGCGCTCAGCAGTGCCCTCTGCACGCCAAAGCCAAGACAAAGCCAGTGCCAGCACCCTGCTGTATGCTGCCTGCACCCCCTCCCAGGACCCTGCACCCCCCTGCAGGGACCATCAGAGGCCTGGGGACAGAGAGGATCATTGGGATTGGGCCAGGGGTAACATACAGCAGGGCAGACACAGGCCAGGACGTCCCTGCAAAACCAACACTAAGTTTTATCCTTGCCAAGACTAGTGCTGCAGGCTGGAAATGCAGGGCTGAGACCACAGCTCTGCCCTACAGACCCCAAGGGACCTGCATGTGGCTGTGCATCACCCCACGAACCCCAGGCCTTCTGCAGCCCTTTGGGACAGAAAGCAGCCTGACTCGAGCTTCCCAAGAGCTGTTGCAACCATTACAGGAGTAACAGAGCCATGGATGGCAGCACGTGGAGCTTGCTGGCACTCTTCAGCACTGCCAGGGCAGAGCAGTCACCATCAGCTAAGGCATTCCAAAACAAGAGGCCCACAGCGTCTGAGTGTCACCCCTAGGGCTGATGCCAGCACCTCCACTGCTGTCCCTGCACTGCTCCAACAGCCAGCAGCACTGGGCAGATCCCAAACATCCTGAGCAGAGAGGGGGCCAGTGCTCAGTGGGAGCTGGCAGGGTGACAGCCATCAGGAACAAGGACACATGGCCACAGCAGACTGTACAGGCTCTTTAATACCACACTCACTGAGAACACCTTGTGCTTGCTGTCCACCCAGAACAGCTCCCCACATCACTGCCCATGTCCACTCCTGGGGCAGAGGCCAGGCAGCTTGGCAGGGCAGGTGGCAGGGAAGAAACAGGCAGGAGATAATTTATCCAGTGCTACAAATGCTCTCAGAGCACCAGCTCCTTCTGGAGCTGCACACATGGCAGAGCCCAGCACCTCCAACACCACAGAGTACTGCTGGTGAGAAGGGCGTACGGCTCAGCCCAGCCCCCTCAGCCCCTCTCCCTTTTCGGTCAGAGGGGAGGGGGAACCCTGCAGCAGATTGGGGGGGTGCTGTGGGGGCTGCCAAGCCGGGGTGCAGCAGGCACAGTCCAGTCTTGTGGGCAGAGTCAGGCCAAGGAGGACCCTCATGTGCCCAGGGGGCCCCCAAGAGGGGCTGGGTGGCTGCCCCCCCAGCAGTCTGGCAGCATCTCCTGTGCTGAGGTCACACTCAGCATCTTCAAAGCAGCAAGGGTTACAGCGCTGGCCATCTCCACGGCCAGGAAAAGGTGGATGCCCACTGCAGGCAGGACATCCTCAGCCTGCAGCACTGGGGCTCCCGAGGGGCTCGGGGAGGGCAGGAGATCTCTCCCTGACAGAGGGTGCTGCAGGGATGAAGACTCCAGCAGCAACAGCTTGGCTGCCCCACGGCTGGAGGCACTGCCAGCTGCTCCCAGGAGGGCAGGGGGATGTGAAAGGAACATCAGCACCTGCCACCGCCTCGCTGGGCACCACCCTCTCCGTCCTTGCGTCCCAAGGCTAAGCTTTCCCTGGTAAAACCCATCCTCCGAAGGCCTTCTCCAGGTACTGGGCCACGGCCAGCGTCAGGTGGTCATTGTAGGCAGCTGCCACCAGCTGGATGCCCAGAGGAAGCCCCTCACTGCCCAGCCCCAGCGGGCACTGTGTCACCGGCAGGCCCAGGACGTTGAAGATGGCTGGAAGAGAGAAGGATGGATCAGAGCAAGCACAGTGACCGGGATACATCACCAGGATACACCCCGGGCAGGTGGTGCTGGGAGCTGGTGCTTGACACAGTGATGCAGAGACACGGTGACAAGGGACATCACTGGCCAGAGGTTCCCAGTGTCCACATCGTATCTGCAAAGAGCACCTACGATGGACGGCATGCCGAGATCTGGTTTGGGACACCACCCCTCCATCGCTCCAAAGCCAGGCAGCATCGACACCAGCACTAGCACCAAGGTGCTTGGGTCACAGGCAAGCCATGCAGGGAGCCCCAGACTGTACCCCAAGATATGTTGGCTCTCAGGTTCCTGCTAAACCACAGCAGCAGCTGGAAACACCTCTGGGGCACGGTGGCCCCTGAGATCAGACACATCACTCAGACCTGCCCTGCTGTGGACAGCAGGTAAAAGATGCCACGTGGCACAAAGCGTGACAACCCTTGCTGTGGAGCAGCCAGACCCCTAGAGCCCACCATCAGGAATGGGTACAACACCCTGGCTGCCAGCCTGGACAGCTCTACCTGCACCCCTCAAGAGCCAGAGCTGCTCACCTGTGTAGGCAAAGTTGAAGGGCATGCATATGGGGGAGTGGTGCTTGGGGGCGATGGTGGGGTGTGAGGGGTAGAGGAGCACCCCGTCCTGCCCCAGCAGTGCCTCCATCTCCTCCTGCAGGCTCTTCCCCATGCTCACCAGCTTGGCGTTCCCACTGTGGTTGAGCTTCATCAGCTTCTCCGTCAGCCCCAGGGCTGCAGGGAAAGGGTACAAAGAAGGACATAGAGTGAGAGGACTGTGGGCTATGTGGGGCAGAAAGCACATTGCCTGGCCACCCGCAGCATCCCCTAGCCCTAGTGCACCCCCTAAGTCCCCCTGCCCACCAGTGCCCACAGTGGATTGCTCCTGGCATGGCTCTGTGGGCAGCATCCCCCTAGCTCTGCCAAGGGAAGAGCTTTCAGCCTGCCCCTCACTTCCAGCTTTTCCAGCTGCTGGGGTTGAGCAGAGCTGGCAGAGCCGCCTCAGCACTCATTAGACAGCAGCCCAACTGCACTGATTAGGGTTCTCTGGTACCTGCTGCTATGAAACCAGATCAATGCAGACCCTGACTGGCTCCCTCTAGAGCCCCCAGCAGCTCTGACAGGGCTCACAGCAGGAGCTCATCATCCTCACTTCCTCTCCCAGGATACCCACTCCCATTCATCAAAGATCCAACCAACTCTCCCTCGAGCTTGTGTGTGACTCAAGGACACTGAATGTCATTACAAAACCAGGCTGAAACTGCTCAGCACAAACCCCAAGTCCCTTTGCTGTATTTAACAACTCATTTGCCCCACCGCTGCCTCTGCACTTCCCAAGGCTCCCCCCAGCCTCACCAATAGCTGGGAAGGTGTGAGAAGACATCCCCACGAGCCACTTCAGCAGCTCCCACAGCGGCCACACCGGCTTTCCGTGGTCCCCCAGCAGGTCTGTGAATCGCTCTGCCTCCTGTAACACACCCACTCCCCCTGTCAGCACCGCCAGCACCCAGCAGAGAGGCACAGGCTGAAAGGGACAGTGAAATTCCAGCTGCCCCATTATCCTGATGTGAGCCCTTGCCATCTTCACACAGGAGATGCCCTTCAGGAGTGCTCCGCAGCTCTAGCACCGATCCAGGGTGGCAGCAGGAGCACCTCTCCCTGCCAGAGACAGCAAGGAGAAGGGAGAGCCCCCAGAGCAGCACCTTCCAGCACCCAACTGACATGATGCAAGGGATGATGCTCTGGATAAGGTCCTGGAGGCATTTACTCCTGTGATATGGCCATGGGACCAGGAAGGAGGCAGAGGAGCGAGATGTGCCCTCCTTAGTGCATGGGGCTGCGTTGTTTCCCACCACTCCCCATGTACCAGGAATGCACAAGGTATGACACTCCTGAGAGAGTTTTTTTCTATAAAATACTTCCTGCACGCACAGAGCACAGCACAGTGGCTGCAATTCAAGGGAAAAATAACACAGGCAGGCCTGGTACTGGAAAGCTGCTAATGCCCTGCTTGTCCTGGCATCCTAAAGTGTTAATCCCAGCCAGCAACGTCAGAAGACGCAGCACAGAGCCAAGAGTGAGGCAGGACGCTCCCTGCTTGGCTGACTTACCAACCTGCATGAAGGTCAATGTTAAAGCGACCTTTCCCTCCCTATACCACATTGCTCCTCTGCTGGGAGCCACGGCCTCATCCCACGGGAGAGCAAGGGAGAAGGGGCTGTGCATCTTTGGGAAGAGATGAAGGGAGGACTGGGAGGACAAATGGAGCAGGGAAAGCCCCCAGGCAGGTCTGGGAAACCTACAACTCTGCACGGCTGGCCCCAGGCAGCTGATTCTTCCCTGCTGCCACCGAATTTGTGCCTTTGCCGGCTCGGTCTGACGCACCTGCCCATCGCTGTCCTTGGATGACATCATGGCTGACCAGATCTGGAAGGAATACTTCATCTTGTGGATGGACACATGCTGAACTTGGACCCCCAGGTCACTTTCAATGTGCTCCACCACCTGAAGGGAAGAGCAGGAAGGGTTTATTTCCATAAGGTTGTGAAGCGCTGCCATCAGCCCATGGAAAGTATAAAGAGGTCAAGGGCATCTGCTCACAAGATCTTCTCCTTGTTTCTTCTTTAGCACAGAAGAAAAGGTTTTTTCCACTTTTTAACCCCAGGAAGCACAGGACTGGAACAGAAAGCTGCCTCCCCAGCCCTCCATCCTGCCAGCCCCCGCAGGAGCCACACACAGAGCAGCTCCCTCTCCTCCCCAGGGCTCCTCTGACTGGTGTCCCCAGGTTCTGTCTTCAGGTTCACCCCAGTGAGAACCAACCTCTGCTCCTTCCTACCTTCTTTTGGGCCTGCAAGATCTCCTTGTCCACAGGTGACACAAAAACGGACCCGCCGTCATGATCCATGCAGTGGAATTTGATTTTCTCCAGTGACACTTTCTCATTCAGTTTCAGCCTGGGAAAGGGGCTTTGTCACAAACCCATCCCCGGCTCCTCCCCAGCTGCCAGAACTGCTCTCACACACGTTAATGTGTCCTCAGGAGACGCTGCTCTGCCTCCCAGGGTGGCAAGGTCAGACCCTGAGGACACACAGACAACCTGCCACCCACAGTCTGCCCAGCTGCTCTCCCGTCTCGTCAGTCCCAGCAAGTTCCCATCGAGAAAATCCTTCTCTCTCCGTAAGAACCTTGTGATTACAAACCCTGTCCACGGCCAAGGTTGGGATTGCACAAGAGCCGGCAAAAAACAGAAGTGGTAATGGCGAGAACAGCCACTCGCAGGCTGTGGCACAAAGGAGAGCTGCCCTGTCTGCCCCATCTCTGCTCTGCTCCTCACTGGCACCTGCACACAGCAGGCTCTTGGCTACACAGAACCGAACTGGCTGTGGTGTGGGATGGAAAACTCATCATTCAGCAACAGGAAAAAGGCCAGCCCTGGGAGGGGAGGGCCATGTGGGAAGCAGCTTGCAAGTGAAGAGGGAACCAACAGTCTGCCCATGGCTGCCTGTTCCCCAGAGCACGGGGGGGGTGGGAAGGACAGTCCCAGCTGCGAAGGTCCCGTTGAAGCCGGGGCAGAGGAAGGAAACCAGTAACAAACAAACTGGGCGGGGTGCAGATCTGTCTCGTACAAAGGGCTGACCCTCTGTGCACACCAGAGACCTGCTGACTCCAGCTCAGCAGCCGGGAGCAGCGGGAGCAACTCACTTGCTGACCCCGGGCCCGGCCATGACCCTCAGCACAGGCTCCAGGTCCTCGGCGTAGCGGCACATGGGTCCCGTGCACAGGAAGCTGGTCCGCACCCCGTGAGCGTTTGGGAACTGGCCGTCGTTGGGCACCACCCCTGCGAGCAGAGCAGACCTTGGGTACCACCCCGAGCATCGCCTCCAAACGAGGGCAGCCCTGCTGGGGGGAGCTTTGGGCACAGGGGGGTGCGGTTCCCCAGGGACTGCACACCTCACAAGTGCTGATGGCAAGGTGCACGGGGTGGGGGAGGGAGGAAAAGCACCCAGCCAGGGCAATGAGTGCCAATGGAGAAGCATCTCAACCTTGGGAAAACATCCCACGCTGAGGATGCAATACCTGGGTAAAGCCCCTCCCCATCTCCCACGCTCCTGGCATTCTGCCAAGCCTGGCTGTGCTCCTGCAGAGGGCTTGTCCCATGCAAGGAGTTACCTGACCCCTTACAGCAATCCCACCAGAGACCAGCATGGGGGCGTCCCAAATGGGTTCATCCCACAGCCCCCATTCCACCTCATGGCACTTCTGCTGGGGAGGAGACCCTCATGGCCCCTTACCTGTCGTGGGTTTATGGCCAAAGACTCCATTGAAGAAGGCAGGCATCCGGATGCTGCCGCCGATGTCAGAGCCCACACCTATGACTGAGCAGGCAGCTGCCAGGACACCGCCCTCCCCGCCTGCACAGGAGAAAACACGGCAAAACCCCACAGGTTTATGGTGCAAGTCATCCAGCAAAAGCAGGAGCACCTCCCAGTGACCCAGAGGGGAGGGGGCAGTCCACAGCAGCACTGAGGGAAGAGGCCTGGGAGCTCTGCAGGAGCCCAGGGACATATTAAAGCCATGTGCAGAGATTTCCAACCCTTCCCTTGCTGCATTTTAACCCGCCGGTCGTGCAGGACCGCCCTCGTGCCAAGGTGCCGGGGCTCACCTGAGCTGCCGCCCACGATTCTCTGCAGGTCGTAGGGGTTGTTGGTCCGCCCGTAGACCCTGTTGCTGGACTCATACCACATGCAGAGCTCACTGCAGTTGGTGACACCCAGCGGGATGGCACCCGCCTGCTTCAGCCGTGACACCACCGTGGCATCCGAGGTGGCGATCACGTTGCGGCGGTTGACCAAGCCAGAGGTGTTGGGCATCCCTGCGGCACCAAGGTTGACAGGAAGGTGTCAGGGCCAGCACCCCGACACCACCCAGGGCTGCAGGAAGGAGGTTGCCAGGGAGGGCTGCTCCTCTGGGGCACCACTAACTCTGCAGCACCTGTGTGCTACAAGTGAACACGGACACACAAGCCCAGGCAGCGCTTGGTGTGGACCAAGGAAAGGGAAACTGCTTCCCTCCAAGCACCTGCCACAGCCACCCACCACCCTGGGGAGCGAGTCACAACCTGTGAAGCAGAGAGGAACAAAGGCAAACCCACCATGGAGAGAAAAGGCCTCCTTGACAGTGATGGGAACCCCCAACAAGGGGAACTTCTCCTCCAGATAGTCATCACCAGGGCCTTCTGAAAGCAGTTTATCGACCTGCTGGGCTTCCTGCAGAGCCTCCTCAAACCTGCAATGAGGCAGCAGGTGATGTTCTGGCACTGGAGAGGTGAGCAGCGAGGTCCCCAAAGGGCGGGCAGACCCCACCTGCAGCAAGAGCCTGTGACAGGAGGTGAGACCGCCCGGTCTCTGCCGGAGGCGAGAGCATCACCCCGGCCGAGCCAGCGCCGGGAGCTCCGCACGGGGCTCCCCGTGCCTTCAGAGCATCCCCCTGGTCTGGGGGCCTGAAGGAGGGGGCAAGAGGGGGGAACCCCGCGCCCTCCGCTCACCTGTCCTTGACGACCGCGTTGATGAGGGGGTTCACCTCCTTGATCCTCTCCACGTACGCCTCCACCACCTCGATGCAGCTCACCTGGGCACGGAGCACGGGCGGGAACCGCCGTCAGGGGGGCGCTGGGGCGGCCGGGACGCTCCCGGTAACCACCCCCCCCCCCCCCCGCCGCCCCCGCCGAGACTCTCCGAGGGGGACACAGCGGTCACAGTCCCGTGGCTGCCCCCCCCCGGAGCCGGTCCCAGCTGTCCCCCCCCCTCCCTGGGTGGTACCTGCCGTGCCCGTCCCCCCCTCCCCCCCCCAGCCACCCAGGTGGTACCTGCCGCGCGCGGAGCAGCGCCGCGAGGCGGCGCGCGGGCAGCAGCAGGAGCTCGCGCCGCGGCGGCGGGACGGCGCGCGCGCCGGGCCCCGCACCGGGCCCCGCACCGGGCGGCGGGAGCAGCGCGAGCAGCGCGAGGCAGGCGCGCGACAGCAGCCGCAGCAGCAGCGCGAGCCACCGCTCCGCGCGCGACAGCGCCATGGCACCCGCGACACCGCAACCCGCGACACCGCACCGGCGACAGCGCGCCCCGCCCCGCCCCCGGCGCCGCGCGGAAGTGACGGCGCGTCTCCATGGCCACCGCGCCCGCCCCGCCCGCGGCTTGCGCGCGGGGCCCGTGCCCGGGGACGCCCGACACGGGGAGGGCCTGACACGGGCACCGGCCCAGACTCCCCCTCCCTCCCCCCCGGTGTGACACGGGCACCGGCCCGGACCCTCCCCCGGGGAGCGCAGCGCTGCCCCGCGCCCGGGCTGGGGGGCGCACCCGCTCTGCCCGTCCCTGGCCGTCCCACCTCTCCGCTCCGGGAATTGACCCCAATGGCTTCGTTATTACCAAAGGCTTAAAAAACCCACCAGGGGTTAGCAAGGACGCACAGAAAGCCGGAGTGGTTTTGCCGACTGTGTCGGGTGCGTGTTGTAACCGCCGGTTAACCCGAGATGCGCTGGCGCGGGGGGACAGCGGCGCTCCCGACGCGCGGGGTGTGCGGGGACCTGCGGGGTGCCGAGCCCGGCACTTCTGGGCGCATCCCGGGGGTTCTGGGGCTGATCCCAGCACCCCTGGGCACACCCTTGGAGCACCGGGGCCGAGCCCAGCACCGCTGGGTGTACCCGCAGTGCCCTTGGGCTGCCTGCTGGTCTGTGGAGGAGACACTTCCCTTTCATGCAGAGGTTGTCTGTCCACTTCCAAACTCAAACCTCAGGGCAAAAGTAATAAGAATTGGTAATGCTGGGGGGGAAATAGTGCCTTTTAAAGCAAGGATTTAAGCAGCATCTGAGAGGGCCTTACTGCATCTCTTCCCTTCCACAGAGTTGGCGATTGAATTATCAGTGCAAAGTGGGGCAGGTGAGGGGATTTCTTGTGTAAATCTTTTACGAGCATGAAATCAACGTGTCAGCGTTTATGGGACAATCTGCAGCTCACACACCCTGGGAGGGCATCGACCGACCTCTGTCCCCTGAAACCTAAGCTTTCATCGAAGTCATCTTGATAGTAGTTCTATTTTCACAAACTCTTATCAAGGTGCAAACGGAGGAGAGGAGAGAAGGGAAGGGAAAAAGCCACTTTCCTGCTTGGGGTTAGTTTCCTGTGCCCTGGGAAAGCACAGACAGCAGCTCTGTCTGCCTGGGTTTGGTCACCAGGTCACCAGCCTGAGGCGCTCCCAGCTTTGAAAGGTTAGGGTGTCC